>NW_017675612.1:6784-23796 GCF_001879085.1 Nicotiana attenuata
GAATTTAAATGTGATGCAAGTTCCCGTTTGGACCATGAATGCTGTCTTTGGACGGTTAGGATGACGTCTTCAGACCATGACGTCCTGGGCCATGAAGTGTATAATAAAGGATTTGCAGGCTATGAAATGACGTTCTCGGGCTATGACGATGGTGCCTCCGAACCATGATGCCTTTGAATAATGATATGCAAAATATAAAGCGGGGTCCTCAGGCCATGGCATGGCGTTCTCGGGCTATGAAAATGGTGCCTCCGAACAATGATACCCTTGGACAGTTTGGCGGTATTTCAGCCCATGAAATGCAGGATTTGGCGGTATTTCAGCCGATGTAAAGCATAAATATAAATGGCGATATTTCAGCCGACGCAAAGCATAAGTATAAATGGCGATATTTCAGTCGATATGAAGTATAAATACAAATGGCGATATTTCAGTCGACAGAAATTTAAACAAAGCTGGCGGTTTTTCAGCCGATACAGAGAATTAAATAAAGTTGGCAATTTTTCAGCCGATGCAAAGATTTGAATGCAATTGGCGGTCTTTCAGCCGATATGAGGGATTTAAATAAAATTGGCGATGTTTTAGCCATGCAAGATTTAAATAAAGCTGGCGGTATTTCAGCCGATGCAAATAAGAGGTGGCGATATTTCAGCCATGCAGGATGGAAACAATGCTTAGTCTCGGAAGGCAAAAAAGTAGCCTTATGCAATGCAAGGAAATGCAGGATGGAGACAGTGCTTAGTCTCGGAAGGCAAAAAAGTAGCCTTATGCAATGCAGGTGGAGACAATGCTTAGTCTCGGAAGGCGGAAAAGTAGCCTTATGCAATGCAAGGAAATGCAGGATGGAGACAGTGCTTAGTCTCGGAAGGCAGATAAGTAGCCTTATGCAATGCAGGAAAATGCAGGTGGAGACAGTGCTTAGTCTCGGAAGGCAGAAAAGTAGCCTTATGCAATGCAGGAAAATGCAGGTGGAGACAATGCTTAGTCTCGGAAGGCAGAAAGGTAGCCTTATGCAGTGCAGGAAAATGCAGGTGGAGACAATGCTTAGTCTCGGAAGGCAGAAAGGTAGCCTTATGCAGTGCAAAATGAAGATGGAGGTAGAGATTAACCTCGGAAGGAAGAAAGGTAGCCTTATGCAAAAATGCAGATAAAAGTGAGTAGTAACGAAAGCTCTTAGCTGATAGATGATAGCTGATAATTGATTGCGTCGTTGTGGTTGCTGGGGATGTCATGTGCGGACAGCACTTGTAAGTGAGCGATGATTCTGAGAGTTGTACTCCTGCAAAATGTGAATATGTAACCGTATCTGATGGTTCTATGTTTTGGGGTGCCTGCATTTAAAGAAAGATCGTGAGTTTTGTAAAGGGGGAAGGTTAGTTCGTCTTCCCATGGACCTCGCTCGTCCTACTCGGCTCTTGTTTTCATTAGGGGGGTAGCGTCGCTAAACAAAGCAATTTGATAGTAGCCATGCATAACTTTCAAAAATATGATGTAAACACATAAATACTAATAAAAACGACTTTCTTTTAGATGAATCGACAATTGCGATGCGGTTCAAGATATTGCGACCTCTTTTGCTCCGGAATTTTGAGGGTCCTCCTCAAAATTCTGCCCAGTTTACTGGGCTGGTGCTTCTGACGGCTGCGCGTTGGTGAATGGCTGAAGATCAACTTCGGAATTTTGAGGGTCCTCCTCAAAATTCTGCCCCAGTTTCCAATAGTGGGGTAAATGAAAATTTTATTGAATTGTGACTGAACCCATAGGGCTGCCTACGTATCCCCTCTTAAACGGGAATCAGGTCAGGCGTAGTTCAAATTACATCATACAGAAATCATAATGATTACACATAATAGCATTTGACTGCATCTGAATTAATTGGCTTTGGCCAGACTTCTCCATCCATCTCTGCGAGTATGAGGGCCCCTCCTGTTAGGACCCGATGAACCATGTACGGGCCTTGCCAGTTAGGAGAGAACTTTCCTTTGGCTTCATCTTGATGTGGGAAAATCTTCTTCAACACCAGTTGCCCTGGTGTGAACCGTCTTGGTCTGACTCTTTTGTTGAAGGCTCTGGACATCCTGTTCTGATACAATTGACCATGACAAACTGCGTTCAGTCTTTTCCCGTCTATGAGGGCTAACTGCTCATAGCGACTTTTTACCCATTCTGCATCTTCAAGTTCCGCTTCCTGTATAATCCTCAGGGAGGGAATCTCTACTTCGGCTGGGATGACTGCCTCGGTACCGTAAACCAGCATATAAGGAGTTGCCCCAGTTGATGTGCGGACTGTGGTACGGTATCCCAACAGAGCAAATGATAGCTTTTCGTGCCACTGCTTGTGTTTTTCTATCGTTTTCCTTAGTATTTTCTTGATGTTCTTATTAGCTGCTTCTACAGCTCCATTCATCTTAGGTCTGTAGGCTGTAGAATTCCTGTGCTTAATCTTGAACGTCTCACACATTGCCCTCATCAGTTCACTATTGAGGTTTGAACCATTATCAGTGATGATTGACTCTGGGACGCCGAACCGGCAAATGATACGGTCGCGGACGAAGTCTGCCACAACCTTCTTGGTTACTACCTTATACGATGCTGCTTCAACCCATTTGGTGAAATAATCAATTGCCACTAGAATGAACCTGTGCCCGTTTGATGCGGCAGGCTCGATAGGCCCGATGACATCCATTTCCCAAGCGGCGAATGGCCAGGGCGAGCTTGTTGCATTAAGCTCATTTAGAGGCACCTTTATCATGTCTGCATAGATCTGACAGCGGTGGCACCTTCGGACATACTGGATGCAGTCCGTCTCCATAGTCATCCAAAAATAACCAGCTCGAAGTATTTTCTTGGCTAAGACGAAGCCATTCATGTGCGGGCCACAGGTCCCTATATGAACCTCTTCCAATAACCTGGATGCTTCCTTTGCTTCGACACATCTTAGTAATCCCAAATCGGGAGTCCTCCTATACAGGATTCCTCCGCTGTGAAAGAAGTGATTGGATAGCCTCCACAGTGTGCGCTTTTGAGTAGTGTTTTCGAGTTCTGGATACTCTCCTGTTGACAGATACTTCTTAATGTCATGAAACCATGGTTTTCCATCTGCTTCTTCCTCGACATGAGCACAGTAAGCGGGTTGATCCTGGATTTTTACCGGGATAGGATCAATGAAGTTCTTATCTGGATGTTGAATCATGGATGTTAGAGTGGCCAATGCATCGGCGAACTCATTCTGGACTCAGGGGACATGCCGGAATTCTGTCTTTGTAAACCTCTTCCTCAACTCCTGTACGTGATGCAAGTATGGGAGTATCTTGGAGTTCTTGGTTGCCCACTCTTCTCGAACCTGATGTATGAGCAAGTCGGAATCCCCGATCACTAGTATCTCCTGAACGCTCATGTCAATGGCCAGCTTGAGCCCCAAGATGCAGGCTTCGTACTCGGCCATGTTGTTGGTGCACGGGAACATGAGTTTGGCGGACACCGGATAATGCTGACCTGTTTCTGATACTAGAACCGCTCATATGCCAACTCCTTTAAAGTTTGCTGCTCCGTCGAAGAACATTCTCCAGCCATCATAGGATTCTGCAATGTCTTCTCCTATGAAAGAGACCTCCTCGTCAGGAAAATACATCTTTGGAGGCTCGTATTCTCCACCCACGGGGTTTTCGGCAAGATGATCAGCCAGTGCTTGTCCTTTGATCGCTTTCTGGGTCACGTAGAGAATATCGAATTCACTCAGCAGGATTTGCCATTTGGCTAGCTTGCCCATGGGCATGGGCATCTGAAAGATGTACTTTGGCGGATCCATCCTTGATATGAGATAAGTGGTATAGGCACAAAAATAATGCCTCAACTTCTAAGCTACCCAAGTCAAAGCACAACACGTGCACTCTAGCAGGGAATACCGGGCCTCATACGGGGTGAACTTCTTGCTGAGATAGTAGATGGCTTGCTCCTTTCTCCCTGTTTCATCATGTTGTCCCAAAACACAGCCGAATGCCCCATCCAGTACTGCAAGGTAGAGCAATAGCGGTCTACCCGGTTCGGGCGGAACCAGGACTAGCGGCGTTGACAGGTATTCCTTGATTCTGTCGAAGGCCTTTTGACAATCATTTGTCCATTTAGTGGCGGCGTCCTTTTTCAACATCTTAAAGATTGGTTCACAAATGACAGTGGACTGGGCTATGAATCGGCTGATGTAGTTGAGTCTCCCCAAGAAACTCATAACCTCTTTCTTGTTCTTTGGCGGCGGCAATTCCTGAATGGCTTTAACCTTTGACAGATCCAGTTCTATTCCTCGGCGACTTACGATGAACCCAAGCAGTTTTCGGGTGGGAACCCCGAATGCACATTTGGCGGGATTCAGTTTCAAGTTGTACCTTCTCAGTCTGTTGAAGAACTTCCTCAGATCTTCCATGTGATTAGTGGCTCTCTTGGATTTGATGATGACGTCGTCTACATACACCTCGATCTCTTTGTGTATCATGTCATGGAAGATAGTAGTCATGGCCCTCATGTAGGTGGCCCCAGCATTCTTCAATCCAAAAGACATTATCTTGTAACAATACATTCCCCACGGCGTGATGAAAGCTGTTTTATCCGCGTCTGCTTCGTCCATCCATATCTGATGATATCCGGCAAAACAATCGATGAATGACTGCAGCTCGTGCTTGGCGTAGTTGTCGATCAGGATGTTTATGTTCGGTAAGGGGAAGTCGTCTTTCGGACTGGCCCAGTTGAGGTCCCGGTAGTCGACACAGACTCTGACCTTCCCGTCCTTCTTTGGCACTGGCACAATGTTGGCTAACCATGTTGGTTACTCCACTACCCTGAGGACCTTGGCTTTGACTTGTTTGGTAACTTCTTCCTTGATTTTCAAACTCATATCTGGTTTGAACTTTTTGAGTTTCTGCTTTACCGGCAGATATGTTGGATCTATTGGCAGTTTGTGAGCTACAATAGATGCACTGAGACCGGTCATATCACCATACGACCAGGCAAATATGTCCTCATATTCTTTTAAGAACTCCGCGTACTCTTCCTTTTCTGACGGTGACAAGTGAACACTCATGCGCGTTTCCTTATCATTCTCTGTATTCCCTAGGTTGACGACCTCAGTTTCGTCCAGGTTAGACTTAGGTCTATTCTCAAAGTCCTCGACCTCTTTAACGATCTCTTCTGGTATCTCATCCTCTTCTGAGTCTATATCCGTTTGTTGCGTCACCTCGTCGCATGTCACACTCGTCGGTTCATCAAGATAAGTAATAGTAATGCTGTGTAAAATAAAATAAATGATAGAGAAAAATAATAAGAGCGAGACTTATAAGAAACTAAAATACTTTGATAAATTCCAAAATCGTTTTGAACATCGGAGCTCTATTCAAAATTTTAAAGATAATACTGAAGGGAAATCAACTAGCAAAAAAGTAAAAGATAACGCATAGTGCTTTGTTCAGCCTTGCTACCCCGAAGCTTTCCGGGCCTTTGTGATTCTGATGGACCAATTGTTGAGGCGCGCTCCTCGGCTCACAACTTGTATGGAAGGGCCTTCCTCCCCTTCCTCCTCGAGAATGACATGACAGTCCATATTGTCATCTTCCAAGAACAGGTTCTTCATTGCTGCCAATGTTTCATCTTCCTCTGACCCATATATGATGTCTGCTGGCTGGAAAGTTTGCTCCGGGCGGGGTATTAGGTGCTCCAGCGGGTAGTAAGGGCTGCGCCATGGTGGCGACCAGTTCCTGAATTCTTGCCAAGTATATCCATACCCTAACCCGAAAGTGGTGCCATGTTTCTTTAGTTTGATAGGCTTGGTGATTCCTTGGAGATTCTTGCCGAGCCCTTTGCCAGGTTCATACCCGCTCCAATTCAGTATACTTTCTATATTATTATCCCACCACTTATCTTTGTCCACGGCGTTGACTCGCTCAATCTAGTGGTAGGTTTCACCTCCTAGCTTCCTTCTTCCTTCAATCGCTGGGATGTTTGGCGACTGTATATGGGGTTAGTCCCGTCACCATGAATAATCACTTCTTGGTGATTCCACTCGAATTTCACTGCCTGGTGCAGGGTTAATGCTACAGCTCCAGCGGCGTGGATCCAAGGTCGTCCCAGTAATAAGTTGTATGATGCTGGGATGTCTATTACTTGAAAATCAACATCAAACCAAGTTGGTCCCATTTGCAGACATAAACTGATATGGACCTTTGGGAACCATCAAAAGCTTTGACGTTGATAGCCCCATCCTCGATTTTATGTAGACTCTAATGTTCTGAGGGTCACGAATGGACAAATGTTGAGGCTGGACCCTCCATCAATCAAAGTCCTGGTGATGAAATAGTCTTCGCATTGCACAGTGATGTGCAATGCTTTGTTGTGGCCTAAACCTTCAGGGGGCAACTCATCCTCGTGGAAAGTGATCTTATGACTCTCCAATATCTGCCCGACCATGTTTGTCATCTCTCCTCCAGTTATGTTACTGGGTACATACGCCTCGCTCAGTATCTTCATCAGGGCATTCTTATGTGTCTCGGAGCTCTGCAGTAGAGCTAGAATGGAGATATGCGCTGGTGTTTTATTTAATTGATCAACAACTAAGTATTCTTTCGCCTGTATCTTCCGCCAGAGATCATCGGGCCCAGTTTCAATAGGCCATCCAGAGGCCTGCTTATTTGATTCAAATAAGTGCTCCGGAGTATAAATTCTGCCGGTTCTGGTCATACCCTGTGTTGCAATTGCTTCTCCAGACCTAGTTTTCCCCATCCTTCTTGCCTCGGCAGTGTAATCCCAAGGAACAGCCTGTGTATGGAATGGCGTTATGGCTGACATTGCTACAAGAATGGGCACCCTTGTTTTGGGAGGTAATACAACAACTTCAAATGGTGCAGGTGCCTTTGGAGACCCAATCTCCACCTCAATTGGCCCTGCAGTCTTTGTGGATGATGGTGTTTCAAACTCGAGAGGCACGGACATGTTTACTTCAGCATCCCCAGAGGGCTGGATCTGGACTACGATTTGATTCAGTGTGACTATTGGTTTCTTGGGCTCGTCACCTTCGGCAATCAATCCAATTGACCCTTTGGGGTCCCAATCATCTTCTACCTCGATCATATGCACGCCTCCACCCTTATGATCAGGCAAGGGATTGTTGCGAACATTAGGAGCAGGCTCCTTCGCCACGATGATTTTGTTGTCAATTAGAGCTTGGATTTTGTCTTTCAAAGATCGGCACTCATCAATGGTATGCCCTTTCATGCCGGAATGGTATGCACAGGTTTTGTTTGGATTGACCCATTGGGAAGGATTTTTTGGAGTTATGGCGGGGATTAGGGTGACGTAACCGGTTGCTTTGAGTCTTTCATATAGCTGGTCGATTGGTTTGGCGATGGCGGTGTATTGCGTGGCCTGGGAAGTTTTGGCGGGCGGGAGGTGATTGGTAGTGAGAAGGCTGAGCATTATAGGCTTGGTAGACGGGTGCGGGTTGGGAATATCTTGGTGAGGTTGGTTGATATCTGGGGGAGGGAGATGATTGGTAAGCAGGTGATGGAATTTGGTAAGAGGGCGGAGGTGCTTGGTAATTGGGGATAGGTTGGTATGTGAGAGGGGTATCGTGCAGGCTTGGTATTTTACTGGGGACTTGGTTCTCTGTGCAACCATCACGGCACTCACATCCTTTTTCTTGGATGTGCCCCCAGATTGTAGGGCTTTGTTGGTAGCCTGTAATGCCTCGAAATTAGTGACCATACCGCTTTTAATGCCTTCCACGATCCTTTTTCCTAGCTTGATGATGTCGGAGAATTTCTGTCCCTCTATCAGCATTAGCCTCTCATAATACTGTGGATCCTGAGCTCGGACGAAAAATCTGTTCATTTGTTCTTCTTCTAAGGCTGGCCTGACCTTAGCAGCCTCGGATCTCTATCGAGTAGCATACTCGCGGAATGTCTCAGTAGGTTTCTTTTTCAGATTCTGGATGTAGAAGACATCTGGTGCATTTTCTGTATTGAATCTGAACCTGTCCATGAAATCGGACGCCATTCCTACCCAGCTTGTCCACTTCTTGGGATCTTGGCTGATGTACCAAGATAGCGCATCACCTTTCAAACTTCTCATGAAGAGTTTCATGCGAATCTTTTCATCTCTTCTTATGCCGAATAGCTTGTCACAGTATGTCCTTAAGTGGACTCCAGGATCGCCTGAGCCGTCAAACATTTCGAACATAGGAGGTTTGTACCCCTCGGGAAGTTTGACGTCTGGCTGAATGCAAAGATCCTCATAATTCAACCCCTCAATACCTTTGTTTCCTTCAATACCCTGGACTCGGCTAGTCAGTTTCTTGAGCTCGGCAGCCAGGTTTTTGATGAGAGAGTCTTTGTCATCAGACTCCGGTGTGTTTATAATGGGCTGAGTGTATTGTGGTAGGGTTTCCACATAGATGGGAGTGTGGTGGGATGATCATTTGATGGTTCAGGGATGAGGAGTGAGGTGTTGTTGTGACATGTGTTGCAATTTTGATGAGTAGCGGATTGTTTCTGCGGCTTCGGGATATTTTGTGGAAGTATGGGGTGTTGAGCATTGGGAAAGTTGACGTCTGGAGTAGTGAGGGAGAATGACAAGCTCGCCAAGTTCCGGACTTGGTCTAGTTCTTCTTGAAATTTCAGTAGCTTCTGTTCGAGCTGGGCGGCACTTTCTTTGGACACCTGAATACCCTGAGGAACCTCTACCCTTTCAGCTGAGTTCTCCTTTCTGATGTTGTTCACGTCCTCCATTTTTGCTTTGTTCTTGCTTTTGATAGGACTTGGAGGAGGAGGAGGTGGAGGGCCCTTAGATCTTGTGGAGTAGGATGATGATGCCAGAGTGCACGAACTAACCTTTGGGGAGGGGAATAAAAATAAAAGAAAAACAAAAAGGTAACAAGTCAGTATGGATTCCGAGAAAAAATGTTGCAATATTTAAACACGTAGTATAAGAATATGAATCGTGTCCTAAATTGGGTGCCTCGTTGTGCCTGAGGTAGGCCTAGCGACAAGTTAATTTGGAGAACTTATAATGCTAAATGCCTCATTTTATTGATAAAAAATAAGACGAATCTCAAAACGACACTAAAATTGCATAAGGTAAAATGTCACTAATGGCCATTGGCCTTATTACATTTTAAAGCAAAAAGGAAAAGAGACTCCTAACTACTTGGTCCCAGAATAAGGTCGCAGCCTCTATGATTTTGTTGTCAGGCTGGATTTCCAAAAGAGAAGGTAAGTTCCCCAAATATTTGCAGACGAGAGTCCGGTCACTGGAATGAAGGTCCTCCCACGAACTTAGCAACCTTGGGTGAATGTTGGTTACCATGCCGAATCTGGGGATTTCGTGCCTCATTTCTGCAAAATAAAGTGTTAGTCCCTTACCCCACCGGACTCGACTATTTAAATCAATAATTAGCATAATGGCATTTAGTTTTCCAAATAAATGCACAGAACAATGGTGTTGTCTGTTTGGGTTCAGGGGAACCCAGTAGACTTTGGACAAGGCTATCTTAAAAAGTCATTATATGGACAGCATAAGTGACTCGACTAGGTTTGACAGTGATGCATGAACAATTAAATAGAATAAGGTTTCTATGAGGTGCTAGACCGGTACCCTTGAGCGGACAACTCAAGAGGGAAAGGCACGGAACCGTCGACAACACCGCTGATCGAGTGGTTTTACCGAAAATATGCCTTTGCCAAACTTAGGGGGTAATAATGTCGGAAGAGCGCAACAACTCATCAAGCGTTGCTACGGTATTTGTTTGGCACGAGTGGAATATGATGTTGAAGATGCAATTACAAAAAATGAAACAAATCGTCACGTATTTTCACGTTCATAATGATTATAATAATTGCCCGAAAATTACAACGGTATTGGAGGAAAACAGTAAACGAAAGCGTTAAAGAAAGAAAAAGAAACAAAAAAGCCAAGTCAGTTTCGAAGTAGAAGAGAGATAAAGACATTAAATAAAAGCAATAAAGTCACGAATAACATGTAATGGTAAAAGCCTAAAAAAGATCCCCAGTAGAGTCGCCACGCTGTCGACGCCCCTTTTTCTCGCGAAATCGGGTTTACGACATTTGGGCGGACAACTCTATTCCCGTGTGGGAATTGGGTTTTTGGAATTGAAGAGTCGCCACCTAATGATTAAGTGCATTAGGACACTGAGGGTTTTGAGTTTGAAAACCAGAGTTCGGGTAAGGGCTAGAAATTATCTCGAGGGGAAGGTGTTAGGCACCCCTCAAGATCCACTAGTGTGGTTCCCGGCCATGCTATGTTGTGACTTTAATGCAAATAAGTATACAAATAACTTCACACTTAAGGGTTACAAATAGATACGTAACAAGCATGTTGGAATCAAGGTCTAGATGATCTACAATTTGTTTTGAGGGAAGGTCTAAATGCAGAAAATTAATCAAGACATTGAAGAAATATTTAGGGGAAAAAGGAATAATGCAGTAAAATAAAAGAGGGGTTTTGGGTAGTTGAAAAGACAGAATTTTATTGATATTAAACAAAGTCACATAAAGGAAAGGGGGTCCTAGGTTTGTAAAACACATGGATCATCCACACAACACCGGTAATCAATCGTACGCATAGTGTTATCATGTGATCATCATCTCCATGTCTACCCTTCCCACCCCGTTAAGGTATTTAAGCGCGGAATGGTATCGTTACCTACTGCATGCTATTACCCGTCCCACCTATCAGTCCCGGAGGCGTTTAGGACTACTAATCCTAAAGGGAGGGAGCTTGGCTTTTCAGGGGTTTTAAAAGGATAAAATTCTAGGGCGACAAGCAAAACACACAAAGCAGTTAATGGGGAAATAAGAACAATTAAAGGCTCAAGTAGGCCTCCTCACTTAAAGAAACGAATTGTTTAGCATGTCTTATACATACTGTTTAGGTCATTAATTAAAATTAGCGTAGGAAGAATTGATTTACCACATATTTCCCAGATAGGGAGTCCAAATTAGTCCTGCTTAGATGTAGTTGTCGAAAACTGACAGTTGATTAATTATCTAACTATTCGTATGTTAAACAGGGCCTACAGGCATGATATCTATTAATCCAGGGACGGAGGAATAAATGATTGCAAAAAGTCATTATTTATAAGCTCTACGAGTGTTAAACAAATTGCCACTGATTTTAAACTTAGGAACGAGTGGCGATTCTGATTAAGTTGATAATTCCTATAGGCATGCTTTCTAGGTGTAACTGATTTTGAGCAGAGATCCTATAGGCAGGTCATCTATATGTAATGAGTTATTTTTAACTCCTATAAGCAGGTTTGCCTAATGACAAATGTATATGCAAAGTGCAGGAAGTCCTATAGGCATATCATCTATACAATATGCAGAGCTTCATTATCGATTTATTGCCATGGTATTATTACAAAGTGCAGAAAACCTATGGGCATGGTATCTATGTGAAAAATGCAGGCTTTGAAAGTGATAACCCTATGAACATGGTTTCTAGGCGAGATGCAGAATTTTAAAGAGTAAATATCCTATAGACATGGTATCTACGTGAAAATGCAGAGTTTGAAAGTAATGATCCTATGAACATGATTTCTATGTGAGATGCAGAATTTTAAAGGGTAAATATCCTATAGACATGATTTCTATGTGAAAATGCAGAATTTTAAATAGTAAATATCTTATAGACATGATTTCTACCCCTTTGGAATGCATTCAATCCCATCCCCTTTCACTATACCCCAGTAGTTATTACAAAGTTATTTACAAAGCTTATTACAGACCAAGCGAATCAGAAGGAATAATAAAATTACATCAGTGATTACATCTACATCTAATCAGCCTAATCCAGACTCAGTCTAATAATATGAGATAAACCAACTTCCAGGATCGGATTTTCAAAGCCTTTCTCTTATTTGGGATGTGTCAAAGTTCCAAGGAACTTCAAGAATTCCAGGCAATGCTTACACCCCAAATATCATTGCAGAGTTAAGAACATAGTGCAGTGTGGAAGGGCCAGCCCTCAAATGTCCAAGTTCAGAGGGAACTCAAGGTCCCAAGGCAAGGCTCATAGGAAGGGGGCAGAACTTAGAGACTAGGAGTAAGTGTAAGTGCAATGAAAGGGATTTAGGGGGAGCCAGGGCACGCTGGTGGTCATGCCCAGCAACTGGAATGCTGGCACACCCCTGACCAGCCGTTCAGCTTAACAATTAAAGATTTAGGACCTTTTGAAGGTCAGATTTGGCCCTGGACAACAACTTGGATGCTGCCAGGCTATACATTAACTCAATACACATAAGGGAATGGGGGTATGGGAAATTGAAAGAGGCTAGGATCCAAAGGACCTAGTTTTAATCCATGACAATAACTTTGTATATTTCCATGTCTTAAACTACAGCCCAAGCACATAAAAGGGGGATGGGGATAGGGATTCATTGCAGCAACAGATAGCAAGACATAAGTATTACTTTAAAGTTGAACTCTACAAAGCAGCAAAGTAGGCATGGGCATAAAAGCTTGTAAATAAACACATTGGAGTTGATCCTAGAATCAAAAGTAGGACATACGAGTTTCAGCAAAATAAATGAAAAGAAGAAGCTTTGGTAAGCCAAATTGCGAGCAAGCAATGCAAAAGATCTCAGAAGAGAGTAAAGAGTGCAAGAGAGTTTGTGATTCGAAAATCAGTGAATCAGGATTGTTGAAAGTATAGAAGGGAAGGCCCTTTTTATAGTGCAGCAAGTAAGTAAGAAAAGGTAAGGACAATAACCTTGAAAATCAATTTCCCTTCAATTAAAGGATTCTGATTCCAACGGGTAAAGATAATTAAGGAAAAGGTCAATCGGAATATTTTCCCAAGCAGTACAATAAAGGGTAAATACATAAAAACTATTTAAAGTAAAAGTCTAGTGGTACTTGATTTGTGAAAAACAAGGAAAGAGAATCAGTAAAACAACCAGTAAAAGAACCAAGTTGAAAGCGTTGTTCGATTGAACCGAGTCAGAAAAGTGGTAAAGGAAAGTTTAATTTAGGGGAAAATCAGTAAGAATCAAGTAAGCAACATTAATGGGATTCAGAATCAATTAACAGTTGGCAAAACCTTTGAAAGAGAAGCTCTCATATATAAAACACATAGACATGTCAAGCAAGAAGGATGTCATGCTAATTACGAAAGATTAGCAAGAAAGTTTCAAAATCACAAACGCAGAAAAAATTCAAATTCGGTTCATTAACTCGGAGTGAGTCTGAGAGTTCAAGGTTTCAAAGTAGAACCCCTGTCCAAACACAAAATCAAACTTGCCAAAGAAACCCGTAAATCTTAGGGTTTTTAAACTCGAATTCGACACAGAGATGAGAAGGCAAGCTATTGTAACAGACTCAGAGACCTCTTTCAGAGTCTCATGAGAAAACATACAAGCACAATAGCAGGTTCAAGGCAAATAGAACATAGAAACTAATTTGAAGTACAGGGAACAAGTTTCAAGAAAAGCTTGGAATTTAAACGAGTTCTGGAGATAAAGGGGTAGTGTAAACATAAGGAAATAGTCGATGAAACACATCTAGAAAGAACAAGTCTGGTAAAGGCAAACAAAGGACTAAAACTCAGTAGGAAAACACAGTGAATGAACACATAAGATAGGCATGTGAGAGCATGATATTGAAACCAGTAGGAGACAGAACGGAGCACAACAGAAAACTTCATAATACAGCAAATATAAGAACACACGAAAAAGTATGCGAGTCAGAAAAGAGCAAATAAGAACATTGCAGGGATCGATTCACACCAAGAAAAGAAGAAGAAGAAGAGTCAGAAACATTTTCAAGAACCTTTTCGAGAAACCCTAATCGAAAAGAAATAACTTTTTGAAAGAAAATAGGAGAAAACATTTAAGAAACTTAAGCAATATTGCAAACATATAACAGATCTAAAAATAATCGGAGAGAACCTCGATAGTTAGGGTTTCAGATGAACCCTAGAATGAAAAAGGCTTCGAAAATGTCCGATCTAAGTCGGATAAGGTCAGAATCAGGCTCAGAAGACCAAGAGCCACCGGAGCAAGGACGGAGATGGCCGGAATCCTCGAATCGGTGAAGGTCTAAGTGAAGACCCTCGAGGTCTGGCCTTGAACCTTCGAGCAACAGGCATGTAGGAGCCGTAGGAGGTGAGTATAGACTGTCCATGGCCTGAGAAGCCATGGACTCCGGTGATAACACGGTAGGATAAGGTAGGGGGAGGCTAGGGTTCCGAAGAACCTTGAGAGAATTTGGGGATTCAAGGGCGGCTGAAGGGTGGAAATGAATTAGGGTTGGGGGTAGTCGGTGAATTAAAAAGGAAAGGTTTAATTTCAGCCGTTGATCTTTTAGATCAACGGCTGTGATTAAAGGGGGGATCCGGTCGGGTATTATGAATTTGGTCAGGGTTGGGTCGATTTTAGGATTTAGGCCGGTAAAATTGAGTTTAAATTGGGGGTTTAATATGGCTATAATCGAAACGCAATGGGCCATGTATTAAATAGCCAATTTCTCCCCTTTTAATTTGATTAAAATAGTTAAAACGATTTTTAAAAATAAATTAAAAGCACTGAATTAATTAATAATATATAAATGTTAATTTAAAAATACTGGGAGTAATTTTATAATTGTAAGATTCTATTAATCGCAATATAGGCTATAATTGCAATTTTTTGCAATTTTAGCTTAAAATATCAAATAGATTTATAAAACAAATATGCAAAAAATTACCTTAATTATATTGTGATGTAAATAGGAGGATGGAAATAAATTACTCACCAAAATGATAGTTTTGGGAGTAATTATTGGATTTTGTACTGTTAAAACAAAATAATAAATTTTTAAAAGCTTTAAAAATTAGAAAAATGTCAAAAATTATTGGGCATACTTATATATGCATGTACATGCTATTTTGAGAATATTTTGAGTACAAAAATAGGTAGGGGAATAATTGGGTATCAACAACCATTATTGTGAAAAATTCTCTACCTCTCATTTCTGGGCAGAAGCGGTAAGCACAACATGTCATATTATCAACAGGTGTCTGATTCGACCAATTCTCGAAAAGACTCCATATGAACTGTGGAATGGTAAGAAACCCAATATTAGTTACTTTCACCCCTTTGGATGTAAATGCTTCATTCACAACAATGGAAAGGATAATTTGGGTAAGTTCGATCCTAAAAGTGATGAAGGTATATTTCTTGGTTACTCTCCTTCAAGTAGAGCATATAGAGTTTATAATAAAAGAACTCTCTGCATTGAAGAATCAATTCATGTTGTTTTTGTTGATACTAACCCTCGTCCAAGGAATGAAAAACTTCCTGAAGATGAGGAAATTCCTTTTGTCCCTAAAAGTGTCATTGCAGAAAAGGATCATCAAAGTGAGTCAGCTGATCAACAAACTCAACCGGCTGAAGAGTCTGTAGAAATCCACGAACCATGTCAAACAGATCAGTTGACTAATGGAGAAAGAGATCCTCCATCAAGTACTCCAAATGAATGGAAGAGCAAACCTTGCTATCCTTACAAATTTATTATAGGAGATCCACAGGAAGGAATCACTACAAGCAAATCTCAGAAGAATAAATTTCATGTGGCTCTTATTTCTCAACTTGACCCAAAGAAAGTGGATGAAGCTCTGAAGGATGCACACTGGATAAGTGCTACGAAAGAGGAACTAGATCAATTTGAAAGAAACAAAGTATGGGAGTTGGTTCCAAGACCTTCAAACTCATCAATCGTTGGAACTAAATGGGTATTCAGAAACAAATTGAATGAATCTGGTCAAGTGGTTCGAAATAAAGCAAGATTAGTTGCTCAAGGTTACTTCTAGCAAGAAGGAATCGACTATGACGAAACCTTTGCCCAGTAGCAAAACTTGAATCCATTCAAATATTTCTTGATTTTGCTGCTCACAAAGGATTCAAGCTATTTCAAATGGATGTTAAAAGTGCATTCCTAAATGGCTATATATCTGAAGAAGTATATGTAAATCAACTACCAGGATTTGCAAACGTCACCTTTCCTGATCATGTATACAAGCTGATTAAAGCTTTGTATGGTCTTTCCTTTTTATTAAGCACTCTAGTTCAGGTAATCTTATTAATAAAATTTATGTTGATGACATTATTTTTGGAAGTCCTAACTCTGCTTTATGTGAAGATTTTTCTCATACCATGAAAGGAGAATTGGAAATGAGCATGATGGGAGAACTGACATTCTTTCTCGGACTTCAAATCAAACAGTCTCCTAAAGGAATTTTCATTAGCCAATCCAAGTACACTAAGGAGCTTATCAAAAAGTTTGGAATGGAAAAGGCAAATTCAATTGGCACTCCAATGAGTCCAACAACAATACTCGATGAAAACAACAATGGGAAAAAGGTTGATGAAACCATGTATAGAGGGATGATTGGATCCCTATTATATCTCACTGCTAGTCGACCAGATATTATGTTCAGTGTTTGCAAGTTTGCAAGATTTCAGTCGGCTCCTAAGGAATCCCATCTCACCACTGTTAAACAAATCATTAGATATCTGATTGGTACTTTTGATCTAGGCTTATAGTATGATCATTCTAACAATTTGGCCTTGAAAGGTTTTTCAGATGCAGATTTTGTAGGTGATAAGATTGATAGAAAAAGCACTAGTGGCACGTGTCAACTCTTGGGAAATGCATTGGTATCTTGGCATAGCAAGAAACAAATTGTGTTGCCCTATCGACGACTGAAAGGGAATATTTAGCAGTTGGAAGCCGTTGTACACAAGTTCTATGGATTATGCATCAACTTCTCGATTATGATTTATCTCTTACTTCTATTCCTATATTTTGTGATAATACCAGTGCTATTTTTTTATCAAAGAATTATGTGCATCATTCTAGGGCAAAGCATATAGAAATTAAGCATCATTTTATCTGTTATCATGTCATTAAAGGTGATATTTTATTAGAATTTATTAGTACTGATTCTCAGCTTGCCGTATATTTTTTACAAAAACCACT
>NW_017675612.1:29269-58734 GCF_001879085.1 Nicotiana attenuata
AATACATCCCCATGGTGTATTGAAAGCCGTTTTCTCTGCGTCTTCCTCGTCCATCCATATCTGATGATACCCAGCAAAACAATCAACAAATGACTGCAGCTCGTGCTTGGCGCAGTTGTCAATCAGAATGTGTATGTTCGGCAAGGGGAAGTCGTCTTTCGGACTGGCCCGATTGAGGTCCCGGTAGTCGACACAGACTCTGACCTTCCCGTCCTTCTTCGGCACTGGCACAATGTTGGCTAACCATGTTGGATACTCCACCACCCTGAGGACCTTGGCTTTGACTTGTTTGGTAACTTCTTCCTTGATTTTCAAACTCATATCTGGCTTGAACTTTCTGAGTTTCTGCTTTACCGGCGGACATGTCGGATCTGTTGACAGTTTGTGAGCTACAATAGATGTACTAAGACCGGTCATATCATCATACGACCAGGCAAATATGTCCTCATATTCTTTTAAGAACTCCATGTACTCTTCCTTTTCTGACGGTGACAAGTGAACACTGATGCGCGTTTCCTCGACATTCTCTGTACCCAAGTTGACAACCTCAGTCTCGTCCAAGTTAGACTTAGGCCTATTCTCAAAATCCTCAACCTCTTTAACAACCTCTTCTGGTATATCATCCTCTTCTGAGTCTATATCCGTTTGTTGCGTTACCTCGTCGCAAGTCACAATCGTCGGTTCATCAAGATAAGTAATAGTAATGCCGTGTAAATAAAATAAATGATAGAGAAAATAATAAGAGCAAGACTTATAAGAAACTGAAATACTTTGATAAATTCCAAAATCGTTTTGAACATCGCAGCTCTTTTCAAAATTTAAAGATAATACTGAAGGGAAATCAACTAGCAAAAAAGTAAAAGAAAATGCATAGTGCTTTGTTCAGCCTAGCTACCCCGAAGCTTTCCAGGCCTTAGTGGTTCTGATGGACCAATTGTTGAGGCGTGCTCCTCAGCTCACAGCTTGTACGGAAGGGCCTTCCTCCCCTTGGTTCTTCATTGCTGCTAATGTTTCATCTTCCTCTGACCCATATATGATGTCTGCTGGCTGGAAATGCTCCAAGCGGGGTAATGGGTGCTCCAGCGGGTAGTAAAGGCCGCGCCATGGTGGCGACCAGTTCCTGAATTCTTGCCAAGTATAATCATACCCTAACCCGAAAGTGGTGCCATGTTTCTTCAGTTTGATAGGCTTGGTGATTCCTTGGAAGTTCTTGCCGAGCCCTTTGCCAGGCTCGTATCCACACCAATTCAGTATACTTTCGATCTTGTTATCCCACCACTTGTCCTTGTCCACGGCGTTGACTCGCTCAATCTGGTGGTAGGTTTCTCCTCCTAGCTTCCTTCTTCCTTCAATCGCGGGGATGGTTTGGCGACTGTATATGGGTTACTCCCGTCACCATGAATAATCACCTCCTGGTGATTCCACTTGAATTTCACTGCCTGGTGCAGGGTTGATGCTACAGCTCCAGCGGCGTGGATCCAAGGTCGTCCCAGTAATAAGTTGTATGATGCTGGGATGTCTATTACTTGAAAATCAACATCGAACCAAGTTGGTCCCATTTGCAGACATAAACTGATCTCCCCAATAGTGGACCTTTGGGAACCATCAAAAGCTTTGACGTTGATAGCCCCATCCTTGATTTCATGTAGACTCTTCCCCAATGTTCTGAGGGTCACCAATGGACAAATGTTGAGGCTGGACCCCCATCAATCAAAGTCCTGGTGATGAAATAGTCTTCGCATTGCACAGTGATGTGCAACGCTTTGTTGTGGCCTAAACCTTCAGGGGGAAACTCATCCTCGTGGAAAGTGATCTTATGACTCTCCAATATCTGCCCGACCATGTTTGCCATCTCTCCTCCAGTTATGTTGCTGGGTACATACGCCTCGCTCAGTATCTTCATCAGGGCATTCTTGTGTGTCTCGGAGCTCTGCAGTAGAGCTAGAATGGAGATATGCACTGGTGTTTTATTTAATTGATCAACAACTGAGTATTTTTCTCCTGTATCTTCCGCCAGAGATCATCAGGCCCAGTTTCAATAGGCCGTCCAAAGGCCTGCTTATTTGATTCAACTAAGTGCTCCGGAGTATAAATTCTGCCGGTTCTGGTCATACCCTGTGCTACAATTGCTTCTCCAGACCTAGTTTTCCCCTTCCTTCTTGCCTCGGCGGTGTAATCCCAAGGAACGGCCTGTGTATGGAATGGCGTTATGGCTGACATTGCTACAGGAATGGGCACCCTTGTTTTGGGAGGTAATACAACAACTTCAAATGGTGCAGGTGCCTTTGGAGACCCAAACTCCACCTCAATTGGCTCTGCAGTCTTTGTGGATGACGGTGTTTCAAACTCGAGAGGCACGGACATGTTTACTTCAGCATCCCCAGATGGCTGGATCAGGACTACGATTGGATTCAATGTGACTGTTGGTTTCTTGGGCTCGTCACCTTCGGCAATCAATCCAATTAACCCTTTGGGGTCCCAATCATCTTCTACCTCGATCATATGCACGCCCCCACCCTTATGATCAGGCAAGGGATTGTTGCGAACATTAGGAGCAGGCTCCTTCGCCACGATGATTTTGTTGTCAATTAGAGCTTGGATTTTGTCTTTCAAAGATCGGCACTCATCAATGGTATGCCCTTTCATGCTGGAATGGTATGCACAGGTCTTGTTTGGATTGACCCATTGGGAAGGATTTTTTGGAGTTATGGCGGGGATTGGGGTGACGTAACCGGCTGCTTTGAGTCTTTCATATAGCTAGTCGATTGGCTCGGCGATGGCGGTGTATTGCTTGGGAGGTCTACGATCGAAATTAGGACGTGGCCTAGGGAAGTTTTGGCGGGCGGGAGGTGATTGGTAGTGAGAAGGCTGAGCATTATAGGCTTGGCAGATGGGTGTGGGTTGGGAATATCTTGGTGAGGTAGGTTGATATGTGGGGGAGGGAGATGAATGGTAAGCAGGTGATGGAATTTGGTAAGAGGGCGGAGGTGCTTGGTAATTGGGGATAGGTTGGTATGTGAGAGGGGGTACTGGGTAGGCTTTTACTGGGGACGTGGTTCTCTGCGCAACCATCACGGCACTCACATCCTTTTTCTTGGACGTGCCCCAAGATTGTAGGGCTTTGTTGGTAGCCTGTAATGCCTAGAAATTAGTGACCATACCGCTTTTAATCCTTCCGCGATCCTTTCTCCTAGCTTGATGATGTCGGAGAATTTCAGTCCCTCTATCATCATTAGCCTCTCATAATACTGTGGATCCTGAGCTTGGATGAAAAATCTGTTCATCTGTTCTTCTTCTAAGGCTGGCCTGACCTTAGCAGCCTCGGATCTCCATCGAGTGGCATACTCGCGGAATGTCTCAGTAGGTTTCTTTTTCAGATTCTGGATGTAGAAGACATCTGGCGCATTTTCTGTATTGAATCTGAACCTGTCCATGAAATCGGACGCCATTCCTACCTAGCTTGTCCACTTCTTGGGGTCTTGGCTAATGTACCAAGATAGAGCATCACCTTTCAAACTTCTCATGAAGAGCTTCATGCGAATCTTTTCATCTCTTCCTACGCCGACCAGCTTATCACAGTATGTCCTCAGATGGACCCTGGGATCTCCTGTGCCATCAAACATTTCGAACTTGGGAGGTTTGTACCCCTCAGGAAGTTCGACATCCAGCTGAATGCAAAGGTCCTCATAATTCAACCCCTCAATACCTTTGTTTCCTTCAACACCTGGACTCGGCTAGTCAGTTTCTTGAGCTCGACAGCCAGGTTTTTGATGAGAGAGTCTTTGTCATCAGACTCCGGTATGTTTGTAATGGGCTGAGTGTATTGTGGTATGGTTTCCACATAGATGGGAGTGTGGTGGGGATGATCATTTGGTGGTTCAGGGATGAGGAGTGGGGTGTTGTTGTAACATGTGTTGCAATTTTGATGAGTAGTGGGTTGTTTTTGCGTCTTCGGGATGTTCTGTGGAGGTATGGGGTGTTGAGCATTGGGAAAGTTGACGTCTGGAGTAGTGAGGGAGAATGAAAAGCTCGCCAAGTTCCGGACTTGGTCTAGTTCTTGAAATTTCAGTAGCTTCTGTTCGAGCTGGGCGGCACTTTCTTTGGACACCTGAATACCCTGAGGAACCTCTACCCTTTCAGCTGAGTTCTCCTTTCTGATGTTGTTCAAGTCTTCCATTTTTGCTTTGTTCTTGCTTTTGATGGGACTTGGAGGAGGAGGAGGAGGAGGTGAAGGACCCTTAGATCTTGTGGAGTAGGATGATGATCCCTGAGTGCACGAACTAATCTTTTGGGGAGGGGAATAAAAATAAAAAGAAAAAACAAAAAGGTAACAAGTTAGTATGGATTCCGAGAAAAATATTGCAATATTTAAACACGTAGTATAAGAATATAAACCGTGTCCTAAATTGGGTGCCTCGTTGTGCCCGAGGTAGGCCTAGCGACAAGTTAATTTGGAGAACTTATAATGCCAAACGCTTCATTTTATTGATAAAAATAAGACAAATCCCAAAACGACACTAAGATTGCATAAGGTAAAAATGTCACTAATGGCCACCGGCCTTATTACATTTTAAAGCAAAAAGGAAAAGAGACTCCTAACTATTCGGCCCCAGAAGGACCTTCCCCATATTCGGCATCTTTAGCTCCATCGAACAGCTTTACCAGCTCACGCAGCCCCAGCAGTAGATAAGCCCTAGCCAAATGTCCTCTTTCATTTCCCTTAGCCTTTTGGCAATTCTCGATCCTCCGGATGAATTTCTCTTCCAGCTCTACCAACCCTCGCTCCAAATTCCCTAGAAGCTTGTTGGCGCTGACAGCCATATCCTTCCATTCCTCGATAAACTTTTGATTTGCTTCTTGAATTTCGTGATGTTCACTCTCGCACTCCCTGATCCTCTTGCGCAACTGGTTGTATTTAACCTGTATTTCAGCCCTCTCGTCGATGACCCTGTGACCTTGAACAGACCCGGGCTGTCCTAACCCAGCATGATCCTCTTCTAGCCAACCTGGATAGTATGGGGTGTAACCGGCATGATATATGTCAGGCTCTATGGAATCCTTTTCCAGGATGATCTTGCTATCGTCGTCTTGGAAATCAGCCATGAAATGACTCATCTTTTCGACCTTTGGTACGACTTGCTTTCTCCCCGCCTGCCTCATGACTCGGAGAGGGACATAGGGATATGTTCCCCTCAGACCAATGAGTATAAGAAATGGAGCATCCCGAGAGCGGATGATGAACTCTCCAGTGGGGAACCATTCGATCATCCACTGCACCTTGTCTTCTTTCAAGTTTCAAACAACTCTACCCATCCTCGAGCATCCTCCGGCTGAGCAAACATGTCAGGCATATAGTTCATTCTCTTGGGATGGTGAAAGGCTATATGATCATCCCACGGCCTTCGCGGAAGCTCTTGACGGTATTGATCCCTTTGGAGATGTTCTATAAGCCATAGTTGGAGTAGTAAGTTGTAACCCTCAAAGTGACTGGCCCCTCGTTGACAGTTCTCCAAAGCTCGGTAGATTTCAGCAACAATCATGGGCACTATGCTGAAAGGCCGCCCTTCAATCCTTTCCATTAGTGTCTTGGTGACCATGGCTAGTCTGGTATGGATCCTAGCCTTCTTCATAGGAAACACTATCATTCCCAAAAAGCAGAACATAAAGATGAAAACCCTCTTGTGGATATGCCCTAGTGATGTGAGGGTGAATTCATCTGAATAGGTGCGGTAGGACTTGCTATGACCGTGCCTCTCGTACAG
Organism: Nicotiana attenuata; assembly: GCF_001879085.1. Classification (NCBI taxonomy): domain Eukaryota; kingdom Viridiplantae; phylum Streptophyta; class Magnoliopsida; order Solanales; family Solanaceae; genus Nicotiana; species Nicotiana attenuata. The sequence goes on from NW_017675612.1 coordinate 35,032, forward strand.
ATAGTCGAAAGGAATATAGGAGTCTTTCAAACAAGTCAAATCTAAGTTTCTCTACAACCCCATCATTTTGAAGAAACCCCTACCCTTGCGATTTTCTGCCATGAGCAAACTCGGAGTCTCCCAAGGAATACCGGCTAACCCACCTATTTCTTTGAGCAACGGGGTCATTTCAAGGTCCCCGAATCGAAACACTGATCTATCACTGTCCCATAATAAGGTCGCAGCCTCTATGATTTTGTTGTCAGGCTGGATTTCCAAAAGAGAAGGTAAGTTCCCCAGATATTTGCGGACGAGAGTCTGGTCACTGGAGTGAAGGTCTTCCCACCAGCTTTGCAACCTTGGTTGAATGTGGGTTACCATGTCGAATCTGGGGATTTCGTGCCTCATTTTCTGCAAAACCAAGTGTTAGACCCTTAGCCCACCGGACTCAACTATTTAAACCAATAATTAGCATAATGGCATTTAGTTCTCCAAATAAATGCACAAAATATGGTGTTGTCCGTTTGGGTTCCAAGGAAACCCAGTGGACTTTTGACAAGGCTATCCTAAGGAGTCATTATGTGGACAACATAACTGACTCGACTAGGTTTGACAGTGATGCATGAAAAATTAAATAGAATAAGGTTTCTATGAGGTGCTAGACCGGTACCCTTGAGCGGACAACTCAAGAGGGAAAGGCACGGAATCGTCGACTGCACCGCTGATCGACTAGTTTTACCGCAAATATGCCTTTGCCAAATTTAGGGGGGGTAATAATATCGGAAGAGCGCAACAACTCATCAAGTGTTGCTATGGTATTTGTTTGGCACGAGTGGAATATGATGTTGAAGATGCAATTACAAAAATGAAACAAATTGTCACGTATTTTCACGTTCATAAAGATTACAATAATTGCTCGAAAATTACAACGGTATTGGAGGAAAACTGTAAATGAAAGTGTAGCAACGCGAGTGAGAACATGATACAGGAACACAATAAGAGAAACAATACAAATAATAAAGAAAGCAAAAATCATAAAAACACTTGAATACTTTCCAGAAACCCTAAATCGGAAAAGAAGGGTTTTGAAAGCAATTTTAAAAGGAAAACTTAGGGAAATCGTTAAAAAATTCACGCATAGCATAGATACATAACAGATCTAAAAGGAATCGGAGAAAAACCTCGAATAGTTAGGGTTTCGAAAGAACCCTAAAGTGAGAAAGGCTTTAAAAGGACTCGATCTAAGTCGGATAAAGTCAGAACCAGACTCAGGAGACTAGAATATGCCGGAGCAAGGCCGGAAATGGCCAGAAATGGCCAGAAACCTCGAGTCGGCGAAGATCTGAGTGAAGACCCTCGAAGTCTATCCTCGATCCTTCGAGCATCAGGCTCACAGGAACAGTAGGAGGTGAGTATGAGGTTTCCATGGCCTGAGAAGCCATGGATTCCGGTGGGAATCGAAGGGGATTAGGGTTAGTTTGGGTGGCGGTGGCTAGAGTTTGAACGGGGTTGTAGAGAGGATTGGAGAGGAAAGGGATTCAAGGGCGGCGGGTAAAGGGGAAATGGTTTAGGGTTGAGGGTGTTGGTGGATTAAAATAGGAAAGGATGCGTGTGAGCCATTGATCTGTTAGATCAACGACTTGGATTAAAAGAAAATGCCTGGGCGGGTTATTTGAGTGGGTCAGGTGCGGGTAATTTAGGAATTGGGTCAGGTTTGAATCAAAAATAGGGCTGGGAAATTGGGGGTTTGATTTTGGCTAAAATTGAAATGGTAGTGGGCTATATATTAAATAGCCAATTTCTCCCTTTTTAATTTAATTAAAATAGTTAAAATGATTTTAAAAGCAAATTGAAAGCACTGAATTAATTAATACTATATAAACATTAATCTAAAAATACTGGGAGCAATTTTATATTTGTAAAACGCTATTAATCGTAATATAGGCTATAATTGCAATTTTATGCAGTTTAGCTTAAAAAATATCAAATAAATTTATAAAAATATGCAAAAATCACCTTAATTTTATTGTGGTGTAAATATAAGGATCGAAATAAATTACTCACCAAAATGATAGTTTTGGGAATAATTATTGGATTTTGTACTGCTAAAACAAATAATAAAATGATTTTAAAAAGCATTAAAAATTGGAAAAAATATCAAAATTCTTGGGCATGCTTATATATGCACGTACATGCTATTTTGAGAATATTCTGAGTATAAAAATATGTAGGGAAAAATTGGATATCAACAATAGTTGAGGAGGAAGAGGAAGAAGGCCTCACCATTCAGACTGTGGAGAAGGAAGCTGTTCTATAGAATTGGATTGCCACACCATCCTGGGCCCGTCGAGTTCCTGGGTAGCTTGGACATTAGCCTGATTTGTTTTAATAGACGTGCTAGGCATTTAAGATATTTTCAGTAATTTTGTTTTAAAGACGCATTTTGATTTAAAATAATTGCTCGAGCCATCGAGCCGTACCTGTTTTGGATATTTTCAAATTTAATTAATGCATTGATATTTAGTATTCATTATTATCTTTCACATTTTTCTTCTACAGCGTTATTATTACTTTTCCTGATGAACAAATGACTGTGACATGTAATGAGACAACGCAATATACGGATAGTGACTTAGAAGAAGAGGATGAAATACCTGAGGAAGTTGTTAGAGAAGTTGAGAACTTCGAGAACAAACCTAAGTCCAACCTGGACGAAATCGAAGCAATCAATTTGGGAGATTCCGAAACCGTCAAAGAGACTCGCATAAGCATTCACTTATCACCGTTAGAGAAGGAAGAATACACTCGTTTCCTGAAAGAATATGAGGATACTTTTGCATGGTCATATGATGACATGACCGGTCTGAGCACATCCATAGTGGCTCATAAGTTGCCCACCAACCCAATGTGTCCGCCAGTGAAGCAGAAACTCAGGAAATTCAAACCAGATATGAGCCTAAAAATTAAAGAGGAAGTCACTAAGCAGATCAAAGCCAAAGTCCTCAGGGTAGTTGAGTACCCAACCCGGTTAGCCAACATTGTACTAGTTCTGAAGAAAGAAGGGAAAGTGAGGGTGTGTGTTGACTATTGGGATTTAAATAGAGCAAGTCCCAAGGACGATTTCCCACTGCCAAATATACACATCCTGATCGACAATTGTGCCAAGCATGAACTCCAATCCTTTGTAGATTGCTTCGCGGGTTATTATCAGATCTGGATGGACGAAGAAGACGTAGAGAACACAGCCTTCATTACACCATGGGGAGTGTACTGCTACAAAATGATACCACTCGGTCTAAAGAATGCTGGGGCTACCTACATGAGAGCCATGACGACCATATTCCATGATATCCTACAAAAAGAAATAGAGGTGTATGTTGACGACGTCATCATCAAATCCAAGAGGGCCGCATATCACATAGCAGACTTGAGAAAGTTCTTTGACAGGCTAAGGAGGTAAAATCTAAAATTGAACCCCGCAAAATGTGCATTCGGGGTTCCTGTAGAAAAGCTGTTGGGATTCAGTGTCAGCCGTGGAGGAATCGAGCGGACCCGTCCAAAGTTAAGGCTATCCAAGAGCTACCACCACCAAAGAGCAAAAACGACGTGATGAGCTTCCTGGGACGCCTCAGCTACATCAGCCGCTTCATAGCACAGTCCACGGTAATATGTGAACCCATCTTCAAAATGTTGAGGAAGGATGCTGAAACTAGTTGGACCGAGGATTGTCAAAAGGCTTTTGACAAAATCAAGGAATACCTATCTACACCGCCAATCCTAGTCCCGCCAGAAGCTGGGAGACCTTTTTCTACTTTATCTATCCGTATTAGATGGAGCTTTCGGATGTGTTTTGGGACAACATGACAAGAGGAAGAGAGGAGCAAGCCATATACTACTTGAGTAAGAAGTTCACACCTTATGAAGCATGATACTCTCTACTGGAACGCACTTGCTGTGCTTTAACCTGGACAGCTCAGAAATTGAGGCATTACTTCTGTGCCTACCACATACCTCATATCCAGGATGGACCCTCTGAAGTACATCTTTCAAAAGCTCATGCCAACCGTGAAGTTAGCCAAGTGGCAGATATTGTTAAGTGAGTTCGATATCATCTATGTAACTCAGAAGACAGTCAAAGGACAAGCATTGGCAGACCATCTTGCTGAAAATTCTGTGGGATGAGAATAAGAACCATTAAAAATGTATTTTCCTGATGAAGAAATATCATTCGTAGGAGAGGACATTGCTGAAGCCTACGACGGTTGGAGAATGTTCTTCGATGGGGCCGTAAACTTCAAAGGAGTGGGCATTGGAGCAGTTTTGGTATCAGAAACATGTCAACATTACCCGGTATCCATAAAGCTTAGGTTTCCGTGCACCAACAATATGGCAGAATATGAGGCTTGCATCATGGGGCTCAATTTCGCCATCGATATGAATATACAAGAGTTGCTGGCAATTGGCGATTCGGATCTGCTGGTACATCAGGTTCAAGGAGAATGGGCTACGAAAAACACCAATATACTACCATACTTGTATCAGGTACAGGAATTGATGAAGAGGTTCACAATGATAGAATTCAAAAATGTACCCAAAATTCAAAATGAATTTGCAGACGCATTGGCTACCTTATCATCAATGATACAACATCCAGATAAAGAATTTCATCGATCCCATTCCGGTGAGGATCCATAATCAACCGGCTTACTGTGCTCATGTTGAAGAAGAAACGGATGGAAAACCTTAGTTCCACAACATCAAGGAATATTTGGCAAAAGGAGAATACCCGGAACAGGCAAACCATACTAAAAAACGCACACTACATAGGCTGTCTAATCACTTCTTCCAATGCAGAGGGACCCTGTATAGAAGAACTCCTGATCTGGGGTTGTTAAGGTGCGTGACGCAAAGGAGGCTTCCAAATTGCTTGAGGAGATACATGCCGGAACTTGCGGACCACATATGAACGGTTTTGTTCTAGCCAAAAAGATACTCAAAGCTGGATATTTTTGGATGACCATTGAAACAGATTGCATCCGGTACGTCCAGAAATGCCACCAATGCCAGATACATGCAGACATGATAAGGGTACCACCAAATGAACTCAATGCAACATGTGCACCTTAGCCTTTTGTTGCCTGGGGAATGGATGTCATCGGTCCGATCGAGCCTGCTACTTCAAACGGGCACAGGTTCATTTTAGTGACCATCGATTACTTCACAAAATGGGTGGAGGTTGCATCTTACAAAGCTGTAACGAAGAAAGTCGTTGCAGATTTTGTCAGGGATCGTATTGTTTGTCAATTCGGGGTTCTCGATTCCATCATCACTGATAATGCCCACCAATCTCAACAATGATCTAATGAAAGCCATGTGTGAAACCTTCAAAATCAAGCACAAAAACTCTACAACATATAGGCCTCAAATGAATGGAACCATGGAAGCTGCCAACAAGAACATCAAGAAGATACTGAGGAAGATGGTAGAAAATAAAAAACAATGGCACGAGAAGTTACCCTTTGCCCTATTGGGGTACCTCACTACGGTCCGCACATCAACTGGGGCAACTCCCTATTTACTGGTTTATGGTACCGAAGCTGTCATTCCAGCCGAGGTAGAAATTCCTTCTTTAAGGATCATACAAGAAGCCGAACTCAGTGATGCCGAATGGATAAGGAGCCGCTATGAGCAACTAGCCCTCATAGACATAAAAAGAATGAATGCAGTATGTCACGGTCAGCTTTATCAGAATAGAATGTCCCGAGCTTTCAACAAAAGGCTCAGACCAAGACAATTCGCACCGGGGCAGCTGGTGCTGAAGCGGATCTTCTCGCATCAGGATGAAGCCAAAGGGAAATTTTCACCCAACTGGCAGGGTCCCTACATGGTTCACAGGGTAATAACCGGAGGAGCACTCATACTCGCAGAAATGGATGGAGAATTTTGGCCAAAACCCATAAATTCAGATGCAGTCAAGAGATACTATGCTTAGATTGTTTGCATTCATTCATCTGATGTAACTGAACTACGCTTGACCTGATTCCCGTTTAAGAGGGGATACGTAGGCAAACCTGTGGGTTCGGTCATATCTTAATAAAATCTTCATTTTCCCAGAACCAGAAACTGGGGCAGAATTTTGAGGAGGACCCTCAAAATTCTGCAACAAGTCCAGCCAATGCCATTATATGCCAGACAGTCATAAATCGATTAAGTAACTGGGGCAGAATTTTGAGAAGGACTCTCAAAATTCCGGAGCAGTCCAACAAACTTCATTGCACGCAGAACGGCTGAAGGATCAAACTGGGCCAGAATTTTAAGGAGGACCCTTAAAATTCTAGTGCAAGGAAGCCACAATGTCTCTAAAAGTGTTACAGTCATTAGTTCATCTAATTTACTTGATATTATATACCACTATGTTTTCTAAAATAATTTTATTTCATCAATAAGTGCATATTTTCGAAAACTTTATTTCTATGGCCGCCAGGTGTTACTCAAGGTAACTCAAACAGGGCCTCCAGAACAGAGCAAAGCAAAGCAAACAGACAAGGGCACGAACCAACCTCCCCCTATAAAACTCATGATTTTTCTTTGGATACAGGCACAGTGAACATAACAGGAGTATTCGCAAATATACACATATCAAAGTCACTATCCTTATAACAATGAGGCCATCAGACGCAAATATATCTCTAGCTAAGAAATATTCTACTCCTATCTGCTACTTGTTCACTGCATAAGGCTAAGCATTGCCTTCCCTTGCATGAGACTAAGCCCTGTCTTAAATCTTGCATGAGGCTAAGCCCTGCCTCCATATTTGCACAAGGCTAAGCATTGCCTTCTCTTTGCATGATACTAAGCCCTGTCTCAAATCTTACATGAGGCTAAGCCCTGCCTCTATATATGCATAAGGCTAAGCATTGCCTTCTCTCGACATGAGACTAAGCTCTGTCTCAAATCTTGCATGAGGCTAAGCCCTGCCTCCATTTTGCCTAAGGCTAAGCATTGCCTTCTCTTTGCATGAGACTAAGCCCTGTCTCAAATCTTGCATGAGGCTAAGCCCTGCCTCCATATTTGCATAAGGCTAAGCACTGCCTTCTCTCTACATGAGACTAAGCCCTGTCTCAAATCTTGCACGAGGCTAAGCATTGTCTCCCTCTGCATAAGTGTTGCTCCATTTTCAATTTGCATTATCTTCTTCTCTCGGGGCTAAGCTCTACCCCAAACTCTGCATGAGGCTAAGTGTTGCCTTGTTATTACCTTTCGTATCATGTCTCTGCACTTCATAGGCTGATGCATAGCCAACTCGTCCAAAGGCGTCATAGTCCGAAGGCATCATCCTCATAGCCTGAAGACACCATGTCATGGCCTGAGGATCTCTCAATACTGCACATCATTATTCAAAGGCGTCATGGTTCAGAGGCACCATTCTCATGGCCCGAGAACATCATTTCATGGCTGCGAATCCCTTATCTCATGATTCATAGCCCGGGACGTCATGGTCTAAGGACGTCATCTTCATTGTCCAAAGACAACCTTCATGGTCCAAAGGGAATTTGCATCATGTTTAAATTTACGCAAGTTATATGTGCTTGCAGTGCATCTTTCTATTTGCAGGTAACCCGATGAGCAACCATTAAGGAGCAATCCTGCTCCAGTCCTTCGCACTATTTCAAATCTAACAGCTCACCGTAACCATTTCACCTATTCAAAACCTTGTGTCCGTTCTTGTGATAACTTCATCGGTATATTTTGCTGATGGATCCGGAACTACACACGGCCTAATTCCTGTAAAACCAGGGATATGTAGGCAGCTCGAAAAACCAGAGTGCGGCCTATGTCTCTCAAATCACCCTACTCGATCAAAATTGGCCATCATATCTTTACCCGATAACTCTTTCATCCATCCCGGGTAAAGAGGGGCAGTTGTTGATACCTAATTTTTCCCTATATTATTTTCAAAATGCATATATATCTTCAAAACAATACATGAGCATCAATTAGTATTTTTGCATTTTTAAAAGATTTTTAATTAATTTATTCCAGTATTTTTATTATATAAATAATTACTAATTGCATCACAAACGGTTTTATGATGCTTTTATTGCTTAATTTTATCATTTATATTTATACTGAGATTTAATTATTTCATGAATAGCCATATGTACATGGTAGGGTTATAATTGCAATAATAGCTCATGTGTGCNTAAGCCCTGCCTCCATATTTGCATAAGGCTAAGCACTGCCTTCTCTCTACATGAGACTAAGCCCTGTCTCAAATCTTGCATGAGGCTAAGCCGTGCCTCCATATTTGTGTAAGGCTAAGCACTGCCTTCTCTCTACATGAGACTAAGCCCTGTCTCAAATCTTGCATGAGGCTAAGCCGTGCCTCCATATTTGTGTAAGGCTAAGCACTGCCTTCTCTCTGCATGAGACTAAGCCCTGTCTCAAATCTTGCATGAGGCTAAGCCCTGCCTTCATATTTCATAAGGCTAAGCACTGCCTTCTCTTTGCATGAGACTAAGCCCTGTCTCAAATCTTGTATGAGCCTAAGCCCTGCCTCCCTATTTGTATAAGACAAAGCACCGCCTTCTCGTGAGACTAAGCATTGTCCCCCTCTGCATAAGTGTTGCTCCATTTTCAATTTGCGTTATCTTCTTCTCTCGGGGCTAAAGTCTTCCCCCAAACTCTGCACAAGGCTAAGCGTTGCCTTGTTATTACCTTTGGTATCATGTCTCTGCACTTCATAGGCTGATGTATAGCCAACTTGTCCAAAGGCGTCATAGTTCGAAGGCATCATCCTCATAGCCTGAAGACACCATGTCATGGCCTGAGGATCTCTCAATATTGTACATCATTATTCAAAGGCATCATGGTTCAGAGGCACCATTCTCATGGCCCGAGAATGTCATTTCATGGCCTGCGAATCCCTTATCTCATTATTCATGGCCCGGGACGTCATGGTCTAAGGACGTCATCTTCACCGTCCAAAGACAGCCTTCATGGTCCAAAAGGAATTTGCATCATGTTTAAATCTACGCAAGGATATGTACTTGCAGTGTGTCTTTCTATTTGCAGGTAACCCGATGAGCAACCATTATCCCAACAGGAGCAATCCCGCTCCAGTCCTTCACACTATTTCAAACCTAACTGCTCACCGTACTATTTCACCTATTCAAAACCTTGTGTTCGTTCTTGTGATAACTTCATCGGTATATTTCGCCGATGGATCCAAAACTACTCACGGCCTGATTCCTGTAAAACCAGGGATATGTAGGCAGCTCGGAAGACCAAAGTGTGGCCTATGTCTCTCAAATCATCCTACTCGGTCAAAATTGGCCATCATATCTTTACCCGATAACTCTTTCATCCTTCCCGGGTAAAGAGGGGTAGCTGTTGATACCCAATTTTTCCCTATATTATTTTCAAAATTCATATATATCTTCAAAACAATGCATGAGCATCAATTAATATTTTTGCATTTTTAAAAGATTTTTAATTAATTTATCCCAGTATTTTTATTATATAAACAATTACTAATTGCATCACAAACGATTTTATGATAATTTTATTGCTTAATTTTATCATTTAGATTTATACTAAGCTTTAATTATTTCATGAATAGCCATATGTACATGTTAGGGTTATAATTGCAATAACTTTGCAATAATAGCCCATGTGTGCATAATTACCTTATTTCACATGAAAATAACCTTATGTATTTTTATAATATTAAGTAAATATTTTAAATTATTTTTATGCATAAAAAATCACTTTTATCATTTATTAACTATTTTTACAAATTATTTTATTAATTAATTGGGTATTTAACAAATAGCCTCTTTTAATTTGGTTTAATTTCGGACCTTAGCCCAAATTATTACCCCCCAGCCCAATTAAATCATAGCCCAATACCCTGACCCAATTTTTAAACCCGCCCAACCCCTCAGATCAAATCCTGGCCGTTGATCTCAAAAGATCAACGGTCCAGGATCATTTTCCTTTTTTAATTAACCCCTAACACCCTAACCCTAATCATTTTCTTCCGCCCCGCCGCCCTTGAATCCCTCCTCCTCTCTTCTCTCTCAAACTCTCCCCTAACCCTACCCGCCGTCACCGGAAACCCTTCAATTCATGGGGCTTCCCTTTGATTTTAGGCCCCATCCGGCCTCCTATCTCTACTAGCTATTCGATTTCTTTGTTGTTTGATGGAATCTTGAAAAGATTCAACACATACTTGGCTTCAACTCTTCATTTTCTCGATGAACCTGCCTGTGTTCATCTCTATGTATGTGAGTGCTGTTATCTTCATGTTTATGGCTTAAACCTCTGGATCCAAACCGGATTTTTTCTCACCTCTGTCATTTTTTAAAATCCTAATCACTTTCTACTCGAGTCTGTTCAGATCTCTATAGATCTGAGATGATTTTGATTTTATCTGATATTTCTCTTTAAAATCTTCTATTTTTCTTGTTATTAATCGATTTTAGCTTTTCTCTAAAGCTAGGGTTTCATCTTTACGTTTCTGCAAAAAATTTCTAAAGAGTTTGAGTATTTTAACTCCGGTTCTCTTTGGTTACTCGACTTGTTTTCATATCTATGTTCTAATCCCCAAGGTTTCTAATCATTTCGCTGTTTGTTTTGATATTTGCCCGTTATTCCTTGGCCCTGTCAATTAACAGAGAATAACTGATTCTTATTTGCCTAATTAGGGTTCAAAATTATATTTTCGTTTGAAATTGGTATTTCTCCGCGATTTTACTTATTCTTTCCTTATTTGTGACTCATAATTGGTACTACTTGTCTTAATTATGTTACTAGCCTAATTTATGGGATTTGATTGTTTTAACCGACCCCTAGATGGTCTCTGATTTATTTGTTTACCTTATTAAACCTCAAACTTGGCTGTTAATTGATTCTCCCTAATTTAAGGGGTCTTTCTCGGATCCTGCTATGTTAATTGATTGGGTCTAGCCCTAATTAACTGGTTAATTTGATTTGCATACCTTATTTGTGAACTCTTAATTTTCTTTGCCTTATTTGTTTTACTCTGCTGAATGCTATGAAAACTGCCCCATTCTGATTTTTAAAACGCACGAACACACACGGAAGATACAGAAACACCTACACACATAAACTCTTACTCTTACTCACACACTCACAACCGTAGTTTTTTTTGTGTTACTTCTATTTGCTGCACTGTCTAGCCGGCTGAAAGCCAAGGCTAGACTCTTGGATTCTACTTGCCTTCACCTCCTGCTTGCTATCTCCTTAACTGGTATGCCTCCATTTCTATTATCATTCTATATTCTATGTAGTTAAACTTCAACATGCTTCTGTTTACCCCCATGTTTCCCTGTTTATTGCCCTCTTAACCAGCATGACTTATTTCCTGTTAACTTGCCCTGTCTTATATGTTAGTATGGTTAGTATACTTGAGCATATTCCTGTTTGATCCATGACACTTGTTTATCTGTTTCTCAACTAGCATGCCCCAATTCCTGTCCTGTTTTTATGTGCGGATAATTTACCTTAGCATGTTCCTGATCAATTCATGGTTTCTGTGTACTTCTTTCAAGAATAATGTGCTTTAAATCCTGCTACCTTTTCTGTATGGCTGTCTGATTAGTCATTTGACTTCAGCATGTTTCTCTCTGCTAAATACATGTCTATATGATTCCTCCTAGTAATAGTTAATAGACTAAGTCAACTCCGGCAATGTTAAACCATGTTTGACTCAATTGTGACCTTGTTCTGTCTATGATTCCAGCGTTCCTATTTTGTTGTGATTGTTTAACTACATGTAACTATATCTGAATCAATCTACTGAAATATGGTTCTGCTCTGTTTGCAACTTGTTTCTATTCACTTCTGAAAATAAACTTTTTTTTCCATAAAACTCTCCCCTACCCTTGTATACGGTTTTCAAACTCTTACTCTTAGCTATCTAGGGTCCTGCCACCCCTAGTGTGAGCACTACCTAGGGTCCATGAGACTCCTCCAAACTCTGATATACTGGGGCTGGCTTTCCAAACTCTTTACAAAACAATTTCTTCGAAAAGGTTCTGGTGTGAGCATTGCCCAGGGTCCCTGAGGCCCTTGGGAATTTTGACACACCAGAAGCCCATTTTGTGTATTGTGGACGACCTGTGGACATCAGACTTGCTTGCTTGAAGGCCTGGTTTCTAGGTTGACATTGGGCCTGCCAAGGCTCCCTATAGTATAATGATTTTTCCTTGTATTGGTCTCTAATAATGTAATAATCCTTGTAAAAACAGATATGCGATTATTAGTAAAAGCTGGGGAAGGATCTTTATATATATCTTTTATCAAATTCGGGTAGAAGTCATGCCTATAGGTTGTTGTGGTGATTCTTTATGTGCATGCCATTAGAAACCATGCCTATAGGATTTATCTCATAACTTGTAATCCTGAATTTTCACACTTTGCATCATAGAAATCCTGCTTCTAGGTCATGTATCAATTCTGCATCAAAAAACCATATTTCCAAAATCTCTCTGTGTGCATTAGAGATCATGTTTCTAGGACATTCTTTATTGAAACGCCTTTACTCACCTAGATATCATGCCTATTGGGAATGTATAAAATCAGTCTTAATACTTAGATATCATGCCTATAGGGAATAATGTTTGTAACCCGTTTCAGCACTTAGAAAGCTTGCCTATAGGATTTAAAGATAAAATCTGCCCGTTAAAATTAGTAACTGGTTTACAGCTTAGATACCATGTCTATGGGGTTCTGCCCGACTATCACTTAGGCAAACCTGTAGGTTAATTAAAATTCTGGGTCTAAAAATTGTGATTCCTTGTTTGAAATATGCCCGGATTTAGAGTATTTACAAAATCAGTAGGCAAACTGATAGGTACTCATCTGCTCGCTTTAATAAAACTGTTGTATAATCTTTTTGTGCTCATTTAGATATCCTGCCTATAGGATCCTAAAATCATTTAAAATTGCTTGTTTGAACAGCGTGCATTTGTTTGTCTATTTATGGAGGTTAACATGAGCCCACTTAATTGCTCCTTATGTGACGGTCCTACTTGACTTTTGTTTGTCGCTTAGTTTTCTCCTTTTAAGAAACATAGGTGAGTCTAGAACCGCCTTAAATAGAGGTCCTAAACACATGCAGGGCCAGAGGTAAGGGACGGGTAGTGCACGCATAAGGTACATACTGGATGTTATTAGAACGCTTAGGTAATAATTGAAAAGGGGAGGGTAATTGGGTAGTAAAAGAGATGATGACCTGTGCGCTAATGCTACGCGTACACCTCAATTTGTGGAAGGTTACCGAGTATTGCATAGAAGTGATCCTATAGGCTAATAAACTTAGGACCCCTTTAATTCCCGTTTTAAAATAATCTCTAAACTTAGGACCCCTTTAGAAGGTTACCAAATTATTTCCTTAAAGACTAATTCGCTTAAATTGAGTTTGGCCGGGACCCACCGTTGTGGACCTCGAAGGGTGCCTAACACCTTCCCCTCGAGGTAATTTCGAGCCCTTACCTAATCTCTGATAATGTAAACTGGTTTCACGAGTTAATTTTTCTAGGTGCCCTAACTCACCTTAATCCGTTAGGTGGCGGCTCTTCAAATCTCTTACCCAATTCCAAAAGGAAAGGAGTTGTCCCAAATGTCGAAACCCGGACTCCGCGAGGAAAAAGGGGGCGCAATACTGCTGCTATTATTCCGTATTTGAGATATGAAAAGTCGTAAGAGTCTATTCCAACAAAACCTCATCATTCATAACATCCTCACATAATTTTAATTGGGAAGTTGTTCGAAATACAGCAGAGTTATACTCACTTACGATCTTAAAATTCTGCAAGAGTAAGTGCATCCACTCATATCGAGCCCTTGGCAATATCTTATCCTTAAGGTTATCATACGTTTCCTTCATACCAGTCCATAATTCAAGTAGATCTTTCACTGTCAAAAATTCAACCTTCAAACCTTCATCCAAATGATGACGAAGGAAAATTATGGTCTTTGCGTTGTCCTGGCTTGATGCCTCATTACCCTGAGTAATGATGTCACCAAGGCCTTTAGCGACTAAGTGAATCTCAGCATCGAGAACCCATGATAGGTAATTCTCTCCAGAAATGTCAAGTGCCACAAACTCAAGCTATGACAAATTCGACATTGTGAAAACTATCAGAGAAGATAAATAATTAGAAATTATTATGATAATAGCGTAAAGAAATGATGGACATAATATCAAGTTTGTGATCTATATACATTAAAGTGATATTCCATAGAAGAAAATACTACTTTTTTTTTCAAATTATAAAAATATCTTTGATGTTAACCAAAACGAAAATGTCTTTACAATTCAATTGTCGAACATAAAATAAGTATTCTTCTCTCAATTAATTCGATTAACATAAAAATTAACAACTTTCACGTGACAATCATGCAAACAACTTAAAATAAAGAAACATAGAATTCTTTATTTTTACACATGTCCAGAGATGTGAGAAATTATAAAACTGCATATTAAAGACACTAATCATGAAATCAAAATATACAAAGAAGAAAACAGAATGAACAAATATACCTTAACAACGAAAAGAGACTGACTTCAGGCTGATAACATATTAAGAAATGTAGCTCAAAGTAACAACACAAAACAAGAAGATAAGTAATAGAATAAGAGAAGAAGGGATAACTTTCTTATTTCATCAAGTGTTCAAGTGTGTCCCATCTCACATTTTATTCCTCTATTTAAACTATTACATAGAAGGTTATATAATGATTGTCTTAAACATGATATTAATAATTGAGATCATGGGGGAAGATCATGGGGAGGGGTTATGGAGGTGTGAGAGTTACGATCATAATAATAATGAGTAGTGGGAGGTTATTTACATCATGAGTGAAAGTAGTGGGAGCAGTGGACATCCACATTTACTAAAGGTTTTACAACACTATAAGGTTTTTAGGATTGAAATTATTGTCTTTTTAAAATTATTGGTTCATATTTCTATTTATTGCAATATTAATGAATTTTCACATGTAAATTTATGTTGCGCGTCAAACATACTGGGTTTAGTTGAACCCCGTGCCGATACATTGCATCCGCCTCTGGCTGGGAATATATCAAACCACTATTGCTCGTTGCCTTTCACCCAACCAAATTTTCACACGTGGTTGAAGAGTAAAGAGAAAAAAAAACTTTGAATGAGAGCTGGCAAGCATTAAAACTTGAAACACTCCAAATCACACTCACTTCTCTCTTGGGAAAAAAATTCCTTGAGCCTCCATTCCTCCTTCAACTAAGGAAAAATGGAAAGGAACAAAAAAAGCAAGAATAAGGTGTCATGTAAACTTGGACGATAATGTTTGGATTACTAAATTTGGAAAACTAAGCACCATTGGTAGGATAGTGAGTGCATGAGTATTGTGCCTTAGTTGAGAGCTTTGACTATGGATCCAACACTCTGGAGTATTGTTGATATGAGAGATCACCAAGATATTTCTCTTCGGGTTGTGAAGGAGCTGTACCACATTGATGTCGATTGTAGCCAAGGACAAACGGCTAAACTCTATTTTACTGGCTCCATGGACAATGACCTTTTCACAAGGGCGTCTCTAGGGTAAGGCAGGCGAAGCCCTTGCCTTAGGCCCCCAAATATTTAACGTCCTACAAATATTGATAATTTATATTTGTATAATAGTTAATAAAAAATTTCAAATTTTAATAATTTTTAAAATTTGATACAGGTACGATTGAGTGAGTTAATATGATAAAAAAATTCTCATTAAACTAAATAATATATTTACCTTTTTATTAATTCTACTTTTCTCTGTATACTTTTTATTTTATTTTATATTTCTCATTATTTTACATTCTAATTTAACCCAAATCCTCTAAATTAGTTATTCCTTTTGGCACATTTGATTGATTCATACATCATAAAGCAAGTTCTTTTGTGTCTCATTTTTGTAATTAAGAAATTGTTAAGGCAAGTGTCGCAATGTTAAGAAAAAAACTCGATGAGTAATAGGTTCACCCATTTATCATTTTCGCTTAATACCAAATTTTTGTATATGGGAGAATTCAATATCATTATATACGCCTATTGCAGACATCATGTTGCGTTCTCACATATATGCCTTTTTAGAGTCTTATTCTTCTATGAATTTTGTGAAAAAAGTTTATGGGTCTTTTAATATATTTGATTTTAGCCACCAATTTTGTTGAGACTCTTTCCCACGAACATGATGTACAACCAACTTTATTCACATTTGTTAACTGAATGACACATTCAGTGTCTTTGATTTTCTTGGTCATTATTATCTTATCTTAATTGAGACTCCATAAAATTTAGTTTAGAAGGATGGATGGGTGGCTCAAGGGGGAGGCTAGTAAAACTTTGATTTGAGCGCTCGAGATTTTGAGGCCCCAAAAATTTTAATAGTAAATTTTCTGACAATATTAAAGTTTGTAGAAAAAATAAAAAGTATAAACATTTTGTAAAAAAAAAAAAAAGAAAAAAAATATCTATTATTTAACAGTAAAATATTTTAGAACTTTGAATTAAACTACTTAAATTTTTGTATAAGTAAACAGCATTTTGTACGAGAATATCAAAGGAAATATATTGTAAATACATGCCTAATATTTTATTTGTTCAAATTATCTCTTACTAATATAAGTAATAATATTATTATGTGAAATTAAAGACTTTATATCATTTAAGAATATTATAACAAGTACGAGAAAAATGGTAACAATAGCTTTTTTGCATACATACATATTAGTTCTAACATAAACAATATAACACTTTTTATTAAAATTTGGCTTTAGGCCACTAAATTTGTTGAGCCCCCTTGCCTTTTCAGTTTCATTACAGAGAGGTAAAAATCTGATTTTTTTGGGGTTCTGGCTTCTTCTTTTTCTGTCTTTGCATTCTCATTTCCACCTTTTTTATAAAACAAAACAAGAGATAGATTTACAGCAAACAATATAGATAAAACATTGATTTATATTAAGATGAACTTTTTATTTTTTGTGGTCATTTCCTTTTTACCTGGTGCTTGCAAACCAAATTTTAACACGTGGTTGAAGAGTAAAGAGGAAAAAAGACTTTGAAAGAGAGCAGACAAGGTTAAAACTTGAAACCCTCCAAATCACACTCACTTCTCTCCTGAAAAAAAAAATCCTTGAGCCTCCATTCCTCCTTCAACAAAGGAAAAATGGACAGCAACAAAAAAGGCAACAACAAGGTGTCATGTAAACTTGGACGATAATGTTTGAATTACTTATTTGGAAAACTAAGCACCATTGATAGGATAGTGAATGCATGAGGATTGTGCCTAAGTTGAGAGCTTTGACTATGGATCCAACACTCTGGAGTATTGTTGATATGAGAGATCACCAAGATATTTCTCTGCGGGTTGTGAAGGAGCTGTGCCGCATTGCTGTCGATTGTAGGCAAGGACAAACGGCTAAACTCTATTTTACTGGCTCCATGGACAATGACCTTTAAGGCAGGCGAAGCCCTTGCCTTAGGCCCCCAGATATTTAACGTCCTAAAAATATTGTATAATTTACATTTATATAATAGTTAAAAAAATTAAATTTTAATATTTTTTAAAATTTCATAGAGGTACAATTGAGTGAGTTAATATGATAAAAAAATTCTCATTAAACTAAATAATATATCTACCTTTCATTAATTCTACTTTTCTCTGTATAATTTTTTTTATATTTCTCATAATTTTACTTTCTAAATTCAACCCAGATTCTCTAAATTAGTGTCACGATCCAAAATTCAACTAGTCGTGATGGTACCTAACTCAACCCGCTAGGTAAGACAATTAACAACTATCCAATTCCAATGAAATTAATAAGGCAATTAAGTAAAAGAAAATATCTGAATCATATACATTCCCAAGGACCGGTAGTACAAATCATGAGCTTCTATGATTAGAATTTAAAAAGCTGGTATGAAATAAATACATCATCAGTTCGAAATGTACATAAACAAATTTTTATGAATCTAAGGCTACTGATCGCTGCCAACTCGACAATACACCAAGGTAGGAAGAGCGGGTCGCAATAGCTTTTACCCGAATAGTGGTTGGGATCGATTTCCACAGGGAGCTAGTAGTGGAGTTGGATTTTCTGTCTAGTCTAGAGATGCGTTTGTGCTCCTAATGTCACTTCAAACATTCTTGATTTTTGATTTTATAACTACTATGATAAAACTAATGATTAACGCTAGATTATGCTACTA
This sequence comes from Nicotiana attenuata, assembly GCF_001879085.1. Classification (NCBI taxonomy): domain Eukaryota; kingdom Viridiplantae; phylum Streptophyta; class Magnoliopsida; order Solanales; family Solanaceae; genus Nicotiana; species Nicotiana attenuata. The sequence continues at coordinate 53,268 of NW_017675612.1, forward strand.
AAATATTGCAAAGTTATATCTAATGGGAAGGAAGGAACTAGGGTCGTGACATTTCCTAGGTGGCTAATTGACGGGTAGATGTTACTAATGATAAATTGATGTATTTGGAGCTTATGCTATAACCGTTGCACAATTGTACCCACTCTCACACCTCTCAGTAAAGTGAGTAATTTTGCCCAATTAACTCTCTCGAGACCAATTGGGTAGGCCAATTAGATCAAGCAACTAGGGTTCAAGTAGGGTGATTACTCTCTCGAGATTTAACCCGTTAATTGGGACTATCATTTCTCATGAATCCATCCCAATTCCTTGTTGGGTCAATTTTGGGGTCATAAACTCTCTTTCTCAAGAAGAGTCAAACCCACAAAGCTTGAATCAGTGTTTGCAACCACCAATTCTTAAATAAAAATATAAAATCAACCTAAATAGCAAACACCCATAATCAATCTAACCCTAGATGGCAACACCCATCAATTACCCATACTAGGGTTAGCCACAACCCTAGCTAATGGGTTTAGCTACTCATGCTAGATACAGAAATTAAAGAAATAGATGAAGAACTAAGCATATTAATTGATTACTAAGAAGAAACTACAATAATCTATCGTTAATGAAGAGCAAAAGTGCCGAAAATGGCTACAAAAGTGAGTCTCACGAGTGCAGCTAAGTCTAGAATATATCAGATAACCTAAAAATGAAAAAATGTCCTATTTTACAAGGCTGGAAAAACTGGACAAAAATACCCCTGCGGGGTCAGTGCGGGCCGCGCAAAACGGACCGCGGCCGCACTGGCTCTTGGACTTCAATTTATGCTTCTCTGAACTTGAGGACCGCGGACCGCGTGAAAGTGCACCGCGGCCGCGGTGGAAGTTGGCGCGGCTATACAAAAACGAGCGCGGGCCGCATTGCTTAGAATTGGCAAAATGTGAGCTCTCTGAATCTCTGCTCCGCGGACCGCACAAAAGAGTAGCGCGGCCGCGGAGCCTGACCGCAGACCGCGTGAATCGTACCGCGCCCGCGTTGCCTCCAGCTTGAAAATGCCAACTCTCTGAACCTCCTAGTGCGGCCGCATTCACCTTTGCGCGGTCCGCACTAGGTTCTCTTTTCCTCAGTTTACTTAGTCTTTGACACTTGAGCAGGTTTCACTCCTTTTTGAGCCGATCTTTGACATTCGTCGCTTTATCGATCAAACCTGCAATCAAGAACAACTTGTGAGCATTTTGGGACTATTTTGTAGCAAGTTATAACCAAAGCATAGGCAAGTAGGGGCATAAAACATGTTAAAATCCCGACTTATCAACTCCCCCAAACTTAAACCTTTGCTTGTCTCAAGCAAACAAAATAAGACCCACCCCTTAAAGGACAATCCAAGTAATTCCAGCTATCCTGAAGTAACCTCAACAAGAATCAATTGGGACTAACCATTGCCCTCAACACAAATGGATCATTAACAACATTCAAACCTTGAAAACTATGGATCAAGTGTGACAATAGAGCATCAAGAAATGATTCCTTACATCAAAGAACTCTCTCAATTACTTTGGTCGCTGTGGATCCCCAAACTCATACATCCTCAACTCTCCCTAAGTAAACCTCACCTTTTAGAGTATACGCACACAAACCAAGGTTAATGGGAGTTCACTCGTCTCTCTCAAGGAAAGGTCACAAGTCCGGCTCTAGGTACCATATGCTTGACCCTCATGTAAGTATCCACTAATGCGAGTGTCATCCAACTCAAGATCATATAGGGCTTTTGTGGAGATAATGTGAAGGCTTTTGGGTAAGGGTAGGATATGTTTTTGTTCAAGTGGGTTCAATCTTCCCTTAAGCACTTCTTTTGATTCACTGGCACAATTCACTTGACTCTTTGAGTCATTTCACCTCTTCCAAGGGGTTAGAGAGACACTTCGTCACTCTTTCTTACGTAATTCAAAACATTTCTCCTTTTTCTACTTTTTCCACACCTTTTTCACTTTTGTTTTTCTTTGAATCCCTTTTTATTCTTTTTCATATTGGGCTTTCTTTTTGTCTTTTTCTTTTCTTCCTTTTTCATTGCCTTCCTTTTCTTTTTCTTTTGTACCTTTTACCCCTTTTTGTTTCCTTTCTTGTCTCTCCCCCCAAACATAGACTTTGCTATTACTCAAGGGAAGATGTGGGTGCCAAGAGAGGGTAGAATTTAGAACGGGTATAGGCTTGTAGCATTGGTTCTTGAAAGAAGAAGGTTTAAGGCTCAAAAGGGTTAGCTAGGGATTATCTCATAGGTAGGCTATATAATTGTTCAACTTATCATTTGGATCAAAGAGAGCCTATAATCGCTTCTAGAGTCGAACTTCACTCAAAATTTCGCCTCAACAAACATTCGGGGCAAGTTCTAGACCATTGGCTCGGGATTTGGACTCATAATTCTCACCACACACACTCAAGGATTGCTTAAGACATAGAGTCGAGGGCCCACAACAACCTTAGATACGATTGAGCACACAATAATCCCGAAAGACCACATGATGTTTGTTTGGTTAACTCAAGAGTCTCAAGGTCACTACTTTCACCATCCTAAACACAACCACTTGTCTTTGACCATGGGATCAAAGACAAATGTGTTAGGCCCAAGTGAAGCTATGGTTGAAGTACTCTTAACTAAAAACTACTAAAAACAAAAAAAAAAAGCAAAAACGGACTCAAACCCTTAAGAAGGTTGTCATGCCATCCATCATCGGGAAGAGCCACCCGGTTCACACAATACTCTACCCTTGGAAAGAACCGTCGCCTTAAGAAAACCAAGGGCTTATTGAAAAATCCCAAAAACAAAACAAAGGGATGCGAGCCTAACTATGAAGCTAAAAAATGAAATTTTTTTACGAAAATACGAAAATTGAAAATAGAATGAATATTTACAATAGGGGCTTAGAATATACAACGGGGGATGAATATGTACAAAAATGTAACTTTATATACAGACCAAAGAGAGAATAAAAAGTACGATAAAAGTAGCTAAATGTAAAGTTATATACAGACCAAAATAGAAAATCAACCAAAAACATAAACTGAGTCAACTAATATATACAATCATCCAGATAATCAACAAAAAATTAGGGCGCACCCCCATGAATAAAAGCTGGCATTGTCCCAATGCCAACTATCAAACTAAGCATAAAAAAGTCATAAGAAAGGATATATGAGCTCCCTAAGCCTGGTCTGTCTGCATGGGATCATCAGTGGTCCCCAAGTCCTCTGTATGTGCGGGATCCTCAAACTGGTTCCCGGTCCCCTGCTGCTCAGCTGCTGGGACTGGGGCCTGTTCCTGGACCGTCTGGATGTCAGGTGCATCATGTGGCAAGCTGGAGGAGGCCTCCTGTGGGGCTGCCACCTTAATAACTGCATCTGCTGTACTGGGGAGCTTCCTCTTCTTCCTTGGCTGTCTGGGTGCCTGCTCCTGCTGTGGCTCTGCTAGTGGTGCTGCTGGGGCTGGGGCTGGGTCCCTGAATAGCAAGTCTAGAGGCATCTGGTCTGCCAATAGCTTGTCCACATCTGTCCTGAGTTGTTTCACAGACTCCTTGGAAGCCCGTGATCTCCTCATCTTCTTGTGCTCCTTGGCAAGCTCCTTTAGAGCCTTGCCATGTGACTCTACTGCTGTAGACAAGGTAGCCTGTGTCTTCATAATCTTTTACTGTTTCTTCAGGAGCTTCTTCAAAGTGTCCTCAATGGACTGAGGAATCTGAGCTGGCTGAGGTCCTGATTGGGTCTCAATGGTGGAAGACAATGTAGACAACTTGGATGTCGCAGCTGATATCCAGTTGTTCAAACTGGCCAATGTCTGGCTAAACTGGTGGGCAGTGACGGGATACATCCGGGAAGATGTAACCCCCGGGCCAGCTGAAGTACTGGGACCAGCAACAAAGGAAGGTCCTGGAGGCAAGTCCTCAACTGTAGTGGCAGCAAGCATAGTGGGAGGCTCGGTAAAAGGCTCTACCGCAACTGGCTCCTCAGATTGGCAAGTTGGGGCAGAGGCCAGTCTGGTAGCTCGTGTTTAGAGTTGTCCGGACCCTGCATACTGTACCTAGAGTAAGGAGCCACAGGCTTGGTCTTGACATCATATCTCTTCTTCTCCACCTCCAGGTTCCGGAAATACATTGAAAGGGTGTTGTGAAAAGGGTAATTCCGGTCATGCTCTTGTCCCACGGCAGAAATCACACGGGACATCACATTGCCCACATTGAAAGGGATGAACAGTAGTTCTAGGGCTCAGAGTTTTCAGAGTTCGAAAAGCGTACACTGAGACCCTGGGGCTCTATTTATAGAAAATGATGCGGGCCCCATACTCACCTACCAACGCGGCCGCGCAAGACGGACCGCAGACCGCGCTGGATTTCACCAAATGAAGTTTCAGTAGGCAACCTCCGCGGACCGCGTAAAAGCAGACCGCGGCCGTGAAGGTCCACCGCGGATCGCATACGCGGCTGCGGTGGAAAACTTCAGAGACCATCATTGTTGGACCATGCCAGTGCGGACCGCACTAAGGTGACCGCGGCCGCACTGGGAAACTTCAGAGACTGTTCGAATTTCTCAAACTTATTTTGCACTGTATCAACACAATCCCTGCAACATCTCACAACCAATTAGCTCGAAAATCCTAAACTATAAAGAAAATCAAAGAGAAAGAAAAAGACATGGGTTGCCTCCCAAGAAGCGCCTGATTTAACGTTGCGGCACGACGCGGGTTACCAACACATCATTTGAAATGTACCATAGCCACCACGTGGCTATCATCAATCTTCCCAAGATAATGCTTCACACGATGTCCATTGACTCTGAATATTTCACCATTCTTGTTCCTTAGATCATGATCACGGGTCATGAACACAACTTCTAATGGCTCACTCCACTTTGATTTGAGCTTTCCCGGAAACAGACATAACTGGGAGTTGAAAAGAAGAACCATATCACCAAATTTGAGTTCCTTTTCCCGAGCATATTTGTCGTGAAGATACTTCATCTTGTCTTTATACAAGGACGAGCTGGAGTAGGCATGAAATCTAAACTCATCAAGCTCATTAAGTTGCTCAACACGGAGATTCGCTGCAACATCCCATTCCAAGTTCAAGTTTCTCAAGGCCCACATAGCTTTGTGCTCCAATTCCACCGAAAGATGGCAAGCTTTCCCAAACACCAACCTGTACGGGGACATACCAATTGGGATCTTGTAAGCTGTCTGGTACGCCCATAAGGCGTCATCCAACTTTTTCGACCAATCGGTCCTATTAGCATTGACTGTCTTGGACAAGATACTCTTTATTTATCTGTTGGAGACTTCCACTTGACCACTAGCTTGAGGATGATAGGGGGTGGTCACTTTGTGATTTACTCCATACTTGGCAAACAATGAGTCGAAAGCCTTGTTGCAAAAGTGAGACCCCCCATCACTAATGATAGCACGAGGGGTGCCGAAACCTTGTGAAGATACTCTTTT
>NW_017675612.1:59457-63516 GCF_001879085.1 Nicotiana attenuata
GGGAATGTATCATTTATCTCAAGGCCGTCACATGGCCTCCCTTCTTCCTCCAACCGGGACAAATGGTCCGCAACTTGGTTCTCACTTCCCTTCCGGTCCACTATTTCTAAATCAAATTCTTGAAGGAGTAATACCCATCTCATCAATCTTGCCTTGGAATCCTTCTTGGTCATCAAATACCTAAGGGCGGCATGGTCCGCGTGCACAATCACCTTGGCCCCCATAAGATATGATCTAAATTTCTCCATGGCAAATACAATGGCCAATAGCTCCCTCTCCATTATCGTGTAATTCCGTTGAGCTTCATTCATAATCTTACTTGCATAATACACGGGATGGAATATTTTCTTAACCCGTTGACCCAACGCCTCCCCACTGCAACATCACTAGCATCACACATTAGTTCAGAGGGTAAACTCCAATTAGGTGCGGTTATGATAGGGATAGTGGTCAACTTGTGCTTTAAAAGTTCAAAGGCCTCCATGCATTTTTCATCAAAAACAAACTTGGCATCTTTCTCTAGCAACTTGTAAAGGGGATTCACAACCTTCGAGAAGTCTTTGATAACAGCACGGCCTCAAGGGGATCCTCCACGTTGATCATGGCACTCGTGTCATCCACAATCCCAGCTGTGACTATGTCCAAAATGAGCACACCTCGGTGCTATTGGGCTGCTTCATGGATTTGCAAACATGGAAAACCACCTTTTCATCTCCCACTCGGAAAGTTGGCTCACTCGCTTCAACATCAACCAATGCCTTCCCCGTTGCTAGGAAAGGTCTCCTAAGAATAATCGGGACTTCTAAGTCCACTTCACAATCCAATATGACAAAGTCGGCCGGCAATATGAATTTGTCCAGCCGGACAAGTACGTCACCAATTATACCCAAAGGCCGCTTCATCGACCGGTCTGCCATTTGAAGTATCATTGAGGTTGGCCTAGGTTTCCCAATTACCAAAGTCTTGAAGACTCAATAAGGCATCAAATTAATGCTAGCCCCCAAGTCACAAAGGGCCTTAGCAAACTCCGCACTACCGATAGTGCAAGGAATAGTAAAAGCTCCAGGGTCTTCCAGTTTCGGGGCCATAGAATGCACTATCGCACTAACTTGGTGAGTCTTCTTTATTGTTTCACAATCCATGTAACGCTTCTTTGTGACCAAATCCTTCATGAACTTTGCATAGCCCGACATTTGTTCAAGTGCCTCCACCAAAGGCACATTGATTGTAAGGCTTTTCATCATATCTATGAATTTTTTGAATTGATTGTCACTCTTTTGCTTTGCTAACCGCTGAGGATAAGGTGGAGGTGTCTAGGCATAAGTGCCTTGACTTTTTGCACCACCGGCTCCGGCATGTCAATTATGTGCTCCCTAGACGGGTTCACGGCCTCTTTAGTTTCCACCTCAGTCTCATCAATATCTATCCTCACCTCATTGTTCACATTTGGTTAAACCATATCTTCAACAATCAAAGGGCCCACATCTTCTTGGAACCCAACAGCATCATCCACAACTTGATTTTCTTTCAAGGCATGCACATCACCGCCTCTCCCACTTCTTGTTATAACCGCCATCACATGATTGTTACCTCCCTTCGGGTTCACTACCGTATCACTTGGTAGAGCACCCTTAGGTCGAGTATTCAACGATTGAGAGATTTAGCCTAATTGCACCTCCAAATTCCGAATAGAGGTATTGTGGGAAGCCAATTGAGCATCGGAGTCTTGGTTCTTCTTCATCATTTGTTCGAACATCATGTCTATTCTTCCCATATCACTACCCGAAGAACTAGACCCTTGAGATTGAAACGGAGGCGGATTGTTCGGTTGTTGATACATCGGGGGCCTTTGAAAACCTTGCCCCCGGTTACCTTGATTTCAATTGTTATTCCACCCGCCTTGACCATTGTTGTTATTCCAATTATTATTGTTCCCGTTCCAATTGCCTTGATTGTTACCTTGTTTACCCCAATTGTTGTTTTGATTGTTGTTGTTCCAATTGACATCTCCTTGTTGTTGGTTGTTATAATTCCAATTACCGCCGCCTTGTTGATTGCCCCAATTTCTTTGGAGGCTCCATTGTTGATTCCCTTGATTTCCTCAATTCCCTTGGTAGTTATTGACATATTGACATTCCTCGCTTTGATCATCATAGCACTCATTCGAATAACCACCACCATCATTGTTGTTGTCAAATTGCTCACAATTACCTTGAAGTTGTTGTTGCCCTCTTTGCCTCCATTATAACATAGAAACACCTTCCATAGCATTGACTTGGCGCGGGTTTTGGACTTGTTGCAATTGCGCCTTCGCCCATTGATTCATAGTTGTTGTAAGCTCGGCAATAGATTGGCCATGATCGTTCAATTCCTTGTGCAAATGGATGATTGTGGGGTCACCTTGGGGCACATTTGCTTGGCTTTGCCATGCCGAAGAGGTGTCGGCCATTTCATCAAGTACATCACATGCCTCTTGGTAAGAAAGTTTCATAAAGTTCCCTCTGGCCAACTGGTTCACAATGCACTGATTCGTGGTGTTGATGCCCCGATAAAAAATTTGTTGTATCATCACCTCGGTCATGTCATTATTAGGACACTCCTTCACCATTGTTCTATATCTTTCCCATATCTCGTGCAAAGGTTCCGTTGGAATTTGCTTGAAAGCTAGAATCTCATCCCGAAGAGCCGCCATATGACTTAGAGAAAAGAACTTGGCAATAAATTTGTCCGCCAATTCATCCCATGTGGTGATATAATGATTGGGGAGCCTTTCTAACCAATCCAACGCTTTACCCCGAAGAGAAAACGGGAAAAGCCTCAATCTCAACGCATCCTCTGACACGTTTGTTTGCTTGCTGCCCCAGCATGTATCTACGAACCCCTTCAAGTGCTTGTATGCATTTTGATCGGAGGCGCCCGTAAAATATCCTCGTTGCTCGAGCAAGGTCAACATGACATTTGTGATTTGAAAGTTCCCCGCCCGGATTCGGGGAGGAACAATGGCACTCGCATACCCTTGATTAGGGAGAACTCTTGGGACTACTCTTGGCGGTGGCGGAGGAGGGTCTGGAATAGGATTGTTGTCATTGGCCTGACGGCCTCTACGTGGAGCTTGAGGTACGGGAAGCTCATCATGATCAATATCTTCTACCTCCTCCCCCGCCATGGCATTGCCAATAGGGTCATTAGCATTTAAAGCCATAGTACCTGAATGATCGACACAAACAAAATTAGTAAACAAGAAGGAAAGAGAAGCAAAACACAAAACGAACTAACAGATAGTCAACACCGTAAGCTCCCCGGCAACGGCGCCAAAAAGTTGATCGCTGCCAACTCGACACTACACCAAAATAGCAAGAGCGGGTCGCAATAGTTTTTACCCGAATAGTGGTCGGGATCGATTTCCTAAGGGAGCTAGTAGTGGAGTTGGATTTTCTGTCTAGTCTAGAGATGTGTTTGTGCTCCTAATGTCACTTCAAACATTCTTGGTTTTTGATTTTATAACTACTATGATAAAACTAATGATTAACGCTAAATTATGCTACTAGAATATTTTCTAAGTTGAATCTAATGGGAAGGAAGGCACTAGGGTCGTGGCATTACCTAGGTGGCTAATTGACGGGTAGATGTTACTAAGGATAGATTGGCATATTTGGGGCTTATGCTATAACCATTGCACAATTGTACCCACTCTCACACCTCTCGGTAGAGAGAGTGATTTTGCCCAATTGACTCTCTCGAGACCAATTGGGTAGGCCAATTAGATCAAGTAACTAGGGTTCAAGTAGGGTGATTACTCTCTCGAGATTTAACCCGTTAATTGGGACTATCATTTCTCATGAGTCCATCCTAATTCCTTATTGGGTCAATTTTGGGGTCATAAACTCTCTTTCTCAAGAAGAGTCTAACCCACAAAGCTTGAATCAGTGTTTGCAACCACCAATTCTTAAATAAAAATGTAAAATCAACCCAAATAACAAACACCCATAATCAATCTAACCCTAGATGGCAACACCCATCAATTACCCACACTAGGGTTGAGCCACAACCCTAGCTAAT
>NW_017675613.1:0-4655 GCF_001879085.1 Nicotiana attenuata
AATTGAATTGTTGTTTGAATACAAAGATGTTTTTGCATGGTCATATGATGACATGCCAGGTTTAAGTACCGATTTGGTGGTCCACAAATTGCCCGTTCGTTCGGAATGCCCACCTGTCCAGCAGAAGTTGAGAAAATTTAAAACAGATATCAGCGTGAAAATCAAAGAAGAGGTTACCAAGCAACTTGAGGCGAAGGTCATACGAGTTACTCGCTACCCTACCTGGTTAGCTAATGTGGTGCCTGTACCAAAGAAGGATGGGAAGACCAGAGTGTGTGTTGATTACCGTGATCTCAATAAGGCGAGCCCGAAAGACAACTTCCCACTTCCAAACATCCATATATTGATTGACAATTGTGCCAAACATGAGATTGCTTCCTTCGTGGATTGTTATGCGGGTTATCACCAGATTTTGATGGATGAGGAGGATGCGGAAAAGACAGCATTCATCACACCTTGGGGAACGTACTGTTACAGGGTCATGCCATTTGGGTTGAAGAACGCAGGGGCAACGTATATGAGGGCAATGACTACCATGTTCCATGACATGATACATCAGGAAATCGAGGTCTATGTGGACGACGTGATCATAAAGTCGAGGAAACAATGTGACCATGTTAGGGACTTGAGGAAATTCTTCCAGAGGCTCCGCAGGTACAACCTCAAGCTTAATCCAGCAAAATGTGCGTTTGGAGTTCCATCAGGGAAGTTATTGGGATTCGTGGTAAGTCGGCGCGGTATCGAATTAGACCCGTCTAAGATCAAAGCCATCCAAGGGCTACCACCGCCAAGGAACAAGAAAGATGTGATGAGTTTGCTTGGCAGGTTGAATTACATCAGCAGGTTCATTGCCCAGCTTACAACTACTTGTGAACCCATTTTCAAGTTGCTAAAGAAAGATGCTGCGGTCAGATGGACGGACGAATGTTAAGCAGCATTTGATAAGATCAAGAAGTATTTGGCTAGTCCACCAGTGTTGGTCCCGCCAGAGCCAGGAAGGCCCTTGATCCTTTACCTGACTGTGTTAGACAATTCGTTTGGTTGTGTGCTGGGGCAGCATGACATCACAGGAAGGAAAGAGCAGGCGATTTATTACCTCAGCAAGAAGTTCACATCATATGAGGTAAAATACACTTAACTCGAGAGGACGTGTTGTGCTTTAACCTGGGTAGCGCAAAAGTTGAAACATTACTTGTCAGCATATACTACCTATCTCATCTCTCGGTTGGACCCATTGAAGTATATTTTTCAAAAGCCCATGCCCACAGGGAGACTGGCGAAATGGCAAATCCTGCTTACAGAGTTTGATATTGTCTACGTGACTCGGACCGCCATGAAAGCACAAGCACTGGCTGATCATCTAGCTGAAAATCCCGTTGATGACGAATATGAGCCTTTGAAAACGTACTTCCCGGACGAGGAGGTAATGCATGTTGAAGAATTAGAACAGGTCGAGAAGCCTGGATGGAAACTGTTCTTTGATGGAGCTGCCAATGCCAAGGGTGTCGGAATAGGAGCAGTACTGATTTCTGAGACAGGGCAGCACTACCCTGTCACTGCTCAACTTCGTTTCTTTTGCACCAATAACATGGCTGAGTACGAAGCCTGTATCCTGGGACTGAGATTGGCTATAGACATGGGTGTCCAGGAAATCTTGGTCATGGGTGACTCGGATCTTCTTGTACACCAGATTCAGGGAGAGTGGGAGACACGAGATTTGAAGCTCATACCATACCGGCAGTGTTTGCATGAACTTCGTCAACGGTTTCAATCAATAGATTTCAAACACATTCCAAGAATGCACAATGAGGTTGCCGACGCTTTGGCCACCTTGGCATCAATGTTGCATCATCCGGACAAGGCTTACGTGGATCCGTTGCATATTCAGGTTCGAGATCAGCATGCCTATTGTAACGTGGTGGAGGAAGAATTTGATGGTGAGCCATGGTTCCATGACATAAAAGAATATCTCCGGACGGGAATATACCCGACACAGGCTACAGGGGATCAAAAGAGAGCAATTCGACGCTTGGCAAGCGGATTTTTCTTCAGTGGAGGAATGTTGTACAAGAGAACTCCAGATCTGGGGTTGTTGAGATGCATAGATGCCAGACAGGCTACAGTTATCATGGCTGAGGTACATGCGGGAGTTTGCGGACCTCATATGAGTGGATATGTATTGGCAAAGAAGATCCTCCGAGCAGGTTATTATTGGCTTACTATGGAACGGGATTGCATCAGTTTCGTGCGCAAATGTCATCAATGTCAGATACATGGAGATTTGATTCATTCTCCGCCCTCTGAATTGCATACAATGTCGGCACCATGGCCGTTCGTTGCCTGGGGAATGGATGTTGTTGGACCAATTGAGCCAGCAGCATCAAATGGGCATAGATTCATTTTGGTAGCTATTGATTATTTCACTAAATGGGTGGAGGCAAAAACCTTCAAATGTGTGACTAAGAAGGCAGTTGTCGATTTCGTACATTCAAATATCATATGCCGGTTTGGGATCCCGAAGGTAATCATCACAGATAATGGTGCCAATCTCAATAGCCATTTGATGGCCGAGACATGTCAGCAGTTTAAGATCATGCACCGCAATTCTACCCTATATCGCCCTAAGGCAAATGGGGCAGTCGAAGCAGCTAACAAGAATATCAAGAAAATACTTCGGAAAATGGTCGAAGGGTCAAGGCAATGGCATGAAAAACTACCTTTTGCCTTGTTAGGCTATCGCACTACTGTCCGTACTTCAGTAGGAGCGACTCCCTATTCATTGGTGTATGGAACCGAAGCAGTAATACCCACAGAAGTTGAAATCCCGTCCCTCTGGATCATCGCTGAGGCAGAGATTGATGATGATGAATGGGTTAAAGCCCGCCTGGAACAACTAAGTTTGATTGATGAGAAGAGATTGGCAGCAGTGTGTCACGGTCAGTTATACCAACAGAGAATGGCAAGAGCATATAACAAGAAGGTGCGTCCGCGGAAGTTTGAAGTAGGGCAGTTGGTGCTGAGACGTATCCTACCTCATTGGGCTGAGGCAAAAGGAAAGTTCGCCCCAAACTGGCAAGGGCCATTTGTTGTAACCAGAGTTTTGTCCAATGGCGCTTTATATCTAACGTACGTAGAAGGGAAATGTGTAGAAATGGCTATCAATTCTGATACAGTCAAGAGATATTATGTATGATTTCTTTATCTTTGTGTACCTGATTGTATTTGGCATGTTTTGAGATTGAAATGACGAAGGCATTTTGTTCTGCTATCTAAACACTTTATCCTTTGTTACCCCTTTGAGCCTTACTTACTTTCTTGCATACCCCTCTTTCGGAATCAATAATAAAGCTCGTAAGCCCGAGCAGGGAAAGAAAATGGAGAAACAAGAGAAAAACAGTGAAAAGGAAAAAAAAAGAAGAAAAAGAAAGAAAAAAAAAGAGGAAAAAAAAAGAAAAGAAAAGAACAGTGAATAAAACAGAAAAGAAGTGAAAGGAAAGAAAACAAAAGTGGAAGAAAAGGAAAGATCGCAACAACGAACGTAGTTTTATGCCTGAACTACGTTTGACTTGATCCCGAAAGGGTACGTAGGCAGCCTCACTAAGGTTCAGTCACAACAAAAGAAAATCCGAGAATTCCCCAAGAAGGAAACTGGGGCAGAAGTTATGGTTGTTGCAAGAGATATGATTCCGAAAGTTGTAATATTGGACCCACGTTTGAATTATTTTGAGCTTTTATACCTTTCTTTCTAAACCCATCCAAAAGCCACATTACGGTCCAAAGAAAGACCTTCTGATCAATTTTAAGAAATGTCAGTACAAGCAGGTAAAGTGATCCTTGTTGGGGACAACACTCTGGTGCCAGAAGGAAAATGATGAAATGAGAGAGTCTTATTGGTGAAAACCCTCACGGGCACCGTAAGGCGAAGTGAGTTTGAGAGATATTAAAAATGAGAGAGTCTTATTGGTGAAAACCCTCATGGGCACCATAAGGCGAAAGTGAGTCTTTAGATGTGCAAACGAAGGAAGTCTGTGGTTGAAAGATGTTTGGAAACATGGCAAAAAAAGCAAGGCTTGGGTTTTGGTGAGAGTCGGGCGTGAAAGTATGAGACAACAAATGGGGTAATTGACAATTTATTGGTTGGACAGACTAGGCTGGGATCCAAAATGCATGGCACGATCAATAGAATCAGCCTTTCCGCTCAGATAAGTCCTGTCCTTCTTCTCTTCATCACCGCTCATTCATTTTCAGAGTTTTTCTATCCTCAAAACTTTCGAGTTCATTGCATTTCATTCTCTTGAAATCTGTCTATAAGACGTTTTAGTGTCAGTTCTATTCAAAAACAAAAGAAGGATGTCAAAGCTAACTACCAGCTTCCCAGTTGGGTGGCACAACAAGTTGGGGACATGTCAAAAGAGAATAAAACATGAAGGACCAACGAAAATCAGGGGAATAATCAGATGTTTGTGAAGGAGAAGCAAGGGTCACAAGAAGGGAACAGGAACATCAAACAGTAATACGAGGAAAACATGTGGGTCATCGAGGTCAGAGGGTTGAAAGTCAACTGGGAAATCGTGGCAAGCCAAAGCAAGTCCAGGAAGCAAGTCAGAGCGAAGTCGGAAGCGGGAGCATGGCCAACAAGAATGCCAGCAGCTAAC
>NW_017675613.1:8339-47318 GCF_001879085.1 Nicotiana attenuata
TCTTCTCTTCTTCTTATTGCTCTTTGATCTCCAGGTACATATTCTGAGTCTTGATATCATGTAAATCCTCGGCTGAGTTGAAATAAAGTGGAAGCATATTTTGTTTCGATGTTTTCATTATGCTTGACTGTAATAACTAAGGACTGTATAATTGGACTGTACATCTGGACTGTGTAATGAATTTTAATTCTGATTATAGCAATTCACATGTTAGAATCTAATGTTTACTTTCTATAATTAAAACAGGGTTCTACTGATTAGTTACAAGTTATTGAAGGCATTTAGTGTAGCTGGAAATAAATTCAGCGTGTCTCACTTCTAATTGAATTTGGTTTTGTTTGATATAAGGCCAGTGGCTTGATTTACACAGTTTGAGCTTCGGCTCATTCGACACAGGCCCAGATTCAAAAGTAGTGCCTTTGTGTCCAAGTCTGGGCCAAGCGAGCAGCCCAACTGTGACAAGGATACGAGGTCAGGCCTGCTTTCAGGCTAGGCTGATTTTGAGATTGGTAATGTCTCCTTATTGGGCTTACTACAAGGCCCATGTCTGGACAACATTCATTCACTGAACGTTTAAGGCCTGTTTTGGGGCCTGATTTTCTCTTAAGGGCCTGTTTTAAGGCCCACAAAACTGAACATTTCCTTGGGGTATTTGTTTAAGTTCAATANCTTGGCAATAATACATGGACATTACTTTATTAAGTTGGGGCCTTCTCTTGTTAGTAGTAATTATTTACTAGAAAGTCACAGTTCTTCTAGGTCGATTTTTAGAAATAAATGAGATGAGCCTCGCCAAGCAAATATATAAATCGCGGGTCCCTCGATAAATGTTTAAGTTAAATACTTAGACTTCGGGATAGGTCGTTTAGCGAATTTCACGGCCTTCCCCAAAGACAGTAATGCGATAGTCTCTTTAGGCACGCGATTTAATTAATCTTACCTTCGTAATTACGGGTGCACATTCATGTGACCCAAATCCAAATCTCAACGAAGTCGAAATGTGTTAATAATCACGGGTGCATTGTTGCAACGTGGTTCGAGGCGCATTTTCACGACGTTGCAATTCTTATTAAAATAACAATAAAAGTGGTTTACTAATAAAGGGCACGTAAGTTAGAACATGTTTCGAAATCAGATAAAATCAAATATGACAATTAAGCGACCGTGCTAGAACCACGGAACCCGGGAATGCCTAACACCTTCTCCCGGGTTAACAGAATTCCTTACCTGGATTTCTGGTTTGCGGACTGATAATAGAGTCATAGTTTCCTCGGGTCGGGATTCTACTGGTGACTTGGGACACCTTTAATCTCCCAAGTGGCGACTCTGAAATCTTAATAATAAATCCCGTTCCGATTGTCACTTCAAGTTGGAAATAACTCCCTTTATCATACCCTCTTTACGAGGGTGTAGTGAAAAGGGAGGTGTGACACACGGCGTAATGAAAGCCGTTTCCTCAGCATCTTCTTCATCCATCCAGATCTGATGATACCCCGAAACAATCTACAAGTGATTTCAACTCGTGCTTGGCGCAATTGTCAATCAGGATGTGTATGTTTGACAAGGGGAAGTCGTCTTTTGGACTGGCCTTGTTGAGATCCAGGTAGTCGACACAGACTCTAACCTTCCCATCCTTCTTCGGTACTGGCACAATGTTGGCTAATCACGTTGGATATTCCACTACCCTGAGAACCTTAGCTTTGACCTGCTTAGTGACTTCTTCCTTGATTTTCAAACTCATGTCTGGCTTGAACTTTCTGAGCTTCTGTTTGACTGGCGGACAGGCTGGATCGATTGGCAATTTGTGAGCCACAATAGATGTACCCAGACCAGTCATTTCGTCGTACGACCAGGCGAATATATCCTCATATTCTCGTAGAAACTCTGTGTATTCTTTCTTTTCGGATGGTGACAAATGAACGCTGATTCGTGTTTCTTTGATGTTTTCTGCATCTCCCAGGTTAATAATCTCAGTCTCATCCAGGTTGGACTTGGGTCTGTTCTTCAAATTCTCAATTTCTTTAACAATCTCTTCTGGTATATCATCTTCCTCTGAATCTATGTCCGTTTGTTGCGTTGTCTCGTTGCATGTCACAGTCATTGGTTCATCAAGATAAGTAATAGTAATGCTGTATAAGTAAAGTAATGAGAGAAAATAATAAGAGTAAGATTTATAAGAAAATTGAAATGCTTTGATAAATTCCATAAATGTTTTGAACATTGGAGCTCTTTCTTGCAAAAAATAAAAATGCGAAAGGAAAGTAAACTAGTAAAATAAAATAGTGCATGATGCTTGTTCAGCCTTGCTACCCCGAGGCTCGCCGGGCTCTAGAGGTTCTGATATTCCAGTTATTGAGCCATGCTCCTCTGCTTACAGCCTGTATGGAAGGGCCTTCCTCCCCCTCCTCCTCGAAAATGACACAACAGTCCATATTATCGTCTTCTAAGAACAAATTCCTTATTGCTGCTAGTGCTTCCTCTTCTTCTGACCCATAGATAACTTCGGCCGGTTGGAAGTCTGTTCCAAGCGTGGTATTGACTGCTCCAATTGATAGTAAGGACCGCGCCATGGTGGCGACCAGTGGTTGAATTCCTCCCAAGTATACTCGTATCCCAATCCGAATGTAGTGCCATGTTTCTTGAGCTTGATTGGCTTAGGGATTCCTTAGAGGTTCTTGCCAGGTCCATATCCGCTTCAGTTCAATATGATTTCAATTTTGTTGTCCCACCACTTATCCTTATCAACGGCGTTGACTCGCTCGATGTGGTGATAAGTTTCCCCGCCTATCCTTCTTCTGCCTCTAATTGCCGGAATGGTCTGGCGACTGTATATAGGATTGCTACCGTCGCCGTGAATGATCACCTCTTGGTGATTCCACTCAAACTTCACTGCCTGGTGTAGTGTTGACGCCACGGCCCCAGCGGCATGAATCCATGGTCGTACCAACAATAGATTGTAAGATGCCGGCACGTCTATCACTTGAAAATCAACATCAAACCAAGTAGGCCCCATTTGTAAACACAAGCTAATTTCCCCAATAGTAGACCTTTGAGAACCGTCGAAAGCTTTGACGTTGATGGTCCCATCCTTGATCTCATGCATCCTTTTTCCCAATGTCCTGAGTGTTACCAACGAACAAATGTTGAGGCTGGACCCCCCATCAACCAGGATCCTTGTGATAAAATATTCTTTGCACTGCACGGTGATGTGCAACTCCTTGTTGTGACTCAACCCCTCTGGTGGTAGCTCATCTTCATGGAAAGTGATTTTGTGACTTTCCAACACCTGCCCTACCATGTTGGCCATCTCTCCGCCGGTGATGTTACTTGGTACATACGCCTCACTTAGAACCCTTAACAAGGCATTCTTGTGTGCATCAGAACTTTGTAGCAAAGCAAGGATAGAAATCTGTGCCGGTGTTTTGTTCAACTGATCAATGACTGAGTATTCTTTAGCTTGTATCATTCTCCAGAGATCGTCAGGCCCAATCTCACTGATGGTTGGCCTACCAGAGGCCTGCTTGCTTGACTCAGCCAAGTGCTCCGGGGTATAAACCCTGCCAGTTCTTGTCATACCTTGTGCCGCAATGGTTTCCTCGAACTTGACCTTCCCCTTTCTTCTGGCCTCGGCTGTGTAGTCCCATGGTATAGCCTTCATATGGAATGGTGTTATGGCTGACATTGCTACTGGAATTGGCGTGGCTATCTTTACTCCGAAGGGGGCAGGATTCTCAGGTGGTAAGACTGCAACTTGAAAGGGTGTAGGTGTGTTTGCTGGTGACATAAACTCAACCTCAATCGGTGCTGGCGTCTTTGCAGATGATGGTGCTTCAAACTCGAGTGGCATGGACATGTTTACTTCGGCATCCCCAGAATGTTGAATCTGGACCATAATCGGATTAAGGGTGACTACTGGCTTCTTTAGATCGTCGCCTTCTGTGATTAAACCGATTGATCCCTTGGGGTCCCAGTCATCCTCTATCAATCACGTGAACGCCTCCACCCTTATGGTCTGGAAGGGGGTTATTGCGGACATTCGGAGCAGGCTCCTTTGCTACAATGATCTTGTTATCAATCAGAGTTTGAATCTTATCCTTCAAAGAGCGGCATTCATCGATGGTATGTCCTTTCATGCCAGAATAGTATGCACAGGATTTATTTGGATTGATCCACTAGGAAGGGTTTTCAGGTGTTATAGCAGGGATAGGGGTGACATAACCAGCAGCTTTGAGCCTTTCGTACAGCTGGTCAATTGGTTCAGAATGGCGGTATACTATTTAGGAGGTCTGCGGTCAAAATTTGGTCGTGGTCTAGGGAAGTTTTGATGTGGAGGAGGTGATTGATAGTGGGATGGTTGGGTGTTGTAGGCTTGGTAAACATGTGCCGGTTGGGAGTATTTAGGTGAAGTGGGCTAATATGCGAGAAGTGGAGCTGATTGATAAGTGGGTGGTGGAGTTTGGTAAGTGGGTGAGGGTGCTTGATAATTTGGAGTAGGCTGATAGGTGATTGGAGGTATAGGGTATGTTTGGTACTTGATAGGGGATTTGGTCCTCTGTGCAACCGTTACAGCACCTACGTCCCTTTTCTAAGACGTACCACCAGATTGTAAAGCCTTATTGGTAGCCTGCAAGGCTTCAAAGTTCGTAACCATACCACTCTTGATGCCTTCCTCGATCCTTTCTCCTAGCATGATGATGTCAGAAAACTTGTGATTCTCGATCAGCATCAGCCTCTCATAATACTTTGGGTCCTGAGCCCGGACGAAAAACTTGTTCATTTGTTCTTCCTCTAAGGCCGGTTAGGAGCTTCTGATCTCCAGCGAGTAGCATACTCACAGAATGTTTCTGTGGATTTCTTCTTCAAGTTTTGGATGTAGAACACATCTGGCGTGTTCTCTGTATTGAACCTGAATCTATCCATGAAATCAGACGCCATGCTTACCCAGTTCGACCACTTCTTTGGATCCTGGCTAGTGTACCAAGATGAGGCGTCTCCCTTCAAGCTCCTCATGAAAAGCTTCATGCGGATTTTCTCATCTCTTCCCACCCCGACAAGCTTGTCACAGTATGTTCTCAAGTGAACCCTGGGATCTCCTGTGCCATCAAACATTTCGAACTTGGGAGGTTTGTACCCCTCGGGCAGTTCGATATCGGGCTGTATGCACAGATCTTCATAGTTTAGCCCCTCAATTCCCTTACTGCCTTCAACGCCTTGAATTCTGCTAGTCAACTTTTTAAGCTCTTCGGCCAATCTTCTGATGAGCGAGTCCTTATCACCTCGGGTGTGCTTGAGATGGGCTGGGTGGAGTGTGGCATAGTCTCCACGTAGATGGGGGTACTATGTTGGGTGTAGCAGTGGTCATTTGTGGGGTTCAAAGGTTCCGGGATGAGCAGTGGAGTATTGTTGGAGGTGTGGCAAGTATTGTAGTGGTGGAGAGGAGCGGGATGGTTTTGTGGTTTTGGGATGTTTTGTGGAGGTGTGGGGTTCTGAATGCTTGGAAAATTGATATCTGGGGTGGTGAGGGAGAATGACAAGCTTGCCAAGTTCCGAACTTGATCAAGTTCCTCCTGAAATTTCAACAGTTTCTGCTCGAGTTGGGACGCACAAAAAGCACCAAATTTGATGACTTATTAAGGGAAAGACGAAGTAAGAGCATGCTATTGGAGACGTTTTTCTACCTCTTTGCACAAAAAGAGACTGAGATGACGAAGTGGATGCGCCTTGATTTCCTCCAACTCCTTACTTAATGCCGCAATGGAGTCCTCACCCCTGCCTTTATCTCTACCCGTTCAACTGAGTTTTCTTTTCTGGTGTTGCTCAAATCTTCCATCTTTCCTTTGTTCCTGTTTCTGATAGGACTAGGAGGAGGAGTGGGTCGAGGGCCCTTGGATCTTGTAAAATATGATGATATTGCCAGAGTTCACGAACTAACCTTTGGGGAGGGGAATAAACAAAAAGTAAAAACAAAAAGGTGATAAGTTAGTGAGGATCATAAGAAAAATGTCGCAATATTTAAACACGTAGTGCTTGAAATATAAAGCGCGTCCTAATTTTTGGGGACCTTGTTGTGCCCGAGGTAGGCCTAGCGACAAGTTAATTTGGAGAAATTAGAATGCTAAATGCCTCATTTTATTGATAAAAAAGGTAGACGAATCCCAAAACGACAATAAATAACAAGAAAAATAAAAATTACTAATGGCCATTGGCCTTATTACATCTTATAAAGCGAAAATGGAAATTCCTATCTATTTGGTCCCGGAAGGACCTTCCCCAGACTCGGCATTGTTGGCTCCCTCAAACAGCTCTCCCAGCTCGCGCAGTCCTAGTAGCAAGTAAGCTCTGTCCAGATGTCCACCTTCATTTCCTTCAGCAATTCGGCAGTTTTTGACCCTCTTCAGAAACTTCTTTTCCAATTCCACTATACCCCGCTCCAAATAGACCAGTCGTTTGTTGGTGCTAACAGCCATGTCCTTCCATTCTTCAATTAGTTTTTGATTGGCTTCTTGTATTTCACGGTGCTCATTTTCACATTCCCAAATCCTCTTACGCAGTTGGTTGTACATGACCTGTGCCTCAGCCTTTTCATCGATGATCCTGTGACCTCGAACAAACCCGGGTTGACCCAAACCGTTGTGATTGTCCTCCACCCAGCCTGAATAGTGTGGGGTACAACTAGCATGGTATATGTCTGGTTCAATAGTGTCCTTTCCCAAGACAATTTTGCAATGCCACATATGCTGAGCCTGATACCTGTGCAGACTATCGTCATTCTAGAAGTCAGCTCGGAAGTGACTCATCTTGTCGACCCTTGGTATAACCTGCTTCCTGCCAGCCTGTCTCATAACTCGGAGAGGGACATAAGGGTAGGTCCCCTCAAACCGATCAGTATCAGAAATGGTGCATCTCTGGATCGAACGATGAATTCTTCAGTAGGGAACCACTCGAACATCCATTGTACTCGGTCCTCAGTCAAGTTATCAAAGATTTCGACCCATTCTCTAGCATTCTCCGGTTGGGCGAACATGTTGGGCATGTAATTCATTCGCTTTGGATGATGAAAGGCGATATGATCGTCCCAGTCCCTTCGATGGATTTCCTGTCGGTACTCACCCCTTTGGAGATGTTCCATGAGCCAAAGTTGAAGTAGCAGATTACAACCCTCGAAATGTTTGGCCCCCTGTTGACACCTTTCTAGAGCTCGGTATATTTCTGTAATGATCATTGGCACAAGACTGAATGGTTGTTCGTCAATTCCTTCCATTAGAGTTTTGGTGACCATAGCTAGCCTGGTATGGATTCTTGCTTTCTTCATTGGAAACACTATCATCCCAAGAAACAGAACATGAAGACAAAGACCCTTCGATGAATATGCCCCAATGATGTAAGGGAGAACTCATCAGGATAAGTACGGTAAGATTTGCTGTGACCGTACCTCTCGTACAAGTAGTCAAAGGGAATGTATGACTCCTTCAAATATGTCAAGTCTGGATTCTTCTTTAGACCCATCATCTTGAGAAAACCTCTACCCTTGCGATTTTCCGGCATCAATAAACTTGGAGTTTCCCACGGTATACTAGCCAGTCCTCCTATTTCCTCGAGCAATGGTGTCATCTCAATGTCCCCAAAGCGGAACACAGACCTATCACAATCCCAAAAAAGAGTGGCAGCTTCAATGATTTTGTTGTTGGGTTGAATTTCCAAGAGAGAAGGTAGATTTCCTAGATATTTCCTAATAAGAGCTTGATCATTGGAATGAAGATCTTCCCACCAGTTTAGCAATTTCGGGTGGATGTTGGTGACCATGCCGAATCTGGGTTTGTGCCTCATATTTCTGCAAGACAAAGTGTTAGGCCCTTACCCCCACGAGACTCGACTACTAAATATCAATAATTGGCATAGAAGCATTTAGTTCTCCAAATAAACGCACAAAACGTGGTATTGTCCGTTTGGGTTTTGGGGAAACCCAGTGGACTTTGGACAAGGCTATCTTAAAAAGTCATTATGCAGACAACATAATTGACTCGGCTAGGTTTGACCATGAAGCATGCACAATTTAAACAGAGTAGGGTTTTCTATGGGGTATTAGACTGGTACCCTTGAGCGGACAACTCAAGAGGGAAAGGCGCGGAACCGTCGACTACACCGTTGATCGACTGGTTTTACCGCAAATATGCCTTTGCCAGATTTAGGGGGTGATAATATCGGAAGAGCGCAACCACTCATTATAAGCATTGTTATGGTATTTTGTTTGGCACGAGTGGAATATGATGTTGAAAACATGCTTATGCAATAATAAAACAAGTTGTCATGTATTTGCACGTTACAAAGTAATAATTAAAACAATTCTTCATAACTTAAAACAGTAGTAAAGGAAAGCGGTAAAGGAAAGCAGTAAAAGAAATAAAGGAAAGAAACAAAGAAACGAGTCAGTTTTGTAGTAGGAGAAGGAATTAAATGCTTAAACGGATTAAACTAATGAAAGCACATAAGAAATGTAAAGTCACAGTAATAATTTGAAATGGTAAAAGCCTAAAAGAATCCCCATCAGAGTCGCCATGCTGTCGATACCCCCTTTTTCTCGCAAAATCGGGTTTATGATATTTGAGAGGGCAACTCGTTCCCTTTTGGGAATTGGGTTTAAGAGATGTGAAGAGTCGCCACCTAATGATTTAAGTGCATTAGGACACTAAGAAGGGTTTTGTTTGGATAACCAGAGATTGGGTAAGGGCTTAAAATTATTCCAAGGGGAAGGTGTTAGGCACCCCTCAGAATCCACTAGTGTGGTTCCCGACCAAGCTATTGTTGTGACTTTAAGGTACAAATATCATATAGATAAGTAAGGCTTCAAATAAGAGGGGATTTTCACATAGAGGTTGCAAATAGATGGAGTGAAAAAGAAACGAAAGAAAAGCTGAATTTTGAGAAAAATAGTTTGAGAAATTCGAAAATAAACAATGAAATAAACAAGTAAAAGAGAGGGGGGGGGGGTCCTAGGTTTATAAATAATATGGATCACCCCACACAACACCCGGTAACCACTTATACATGTGGTGTTATCGCGTGGTTATCATATTCATATCTACCCTTTCCCACCCCGTTAAGGTACTAAAGCGCGGAATAGTCTCGTTTACTTATTGCATGCTATTACCCGCCCCAAATCTATCAATCCCGGAGGTATTTGGGATTACTAATCCTAAAGGGAGGGGACATTGGCTTATTTGTGGTTTCAAAAGGTTAAAATACTAAGGCGACAATCAAAACACATATAGCAAGTTTAGGGGGGAAGCATATAAACAAATAATAAGGCTCAGACAAACCTCCTTAAACTAGAGAAAATACATAGTTTAGCATGTCTTACACGTACTGTTTAAGGTCTAAGTAAAACTTAAAAGGAATTGGTGGCAGACTGATTTATTACATAGTTTAGATAAGAAAGCCCGAATCAGGCCTGCCTGCTGGTTGTAGTTAATAAAATCCTATTCAGTTTATAAGTTTATCCTGAGGCTTGCCTAATTGATAGACAAAACCAATAGGCATGATATCTACTGATTTCAGAAACAAAAGAAGAAAGAACTGATTGCAAATTGATTTAGGTAAAAAGAAAGTTGCTAGTAAAGAAAAACGAGCACAGGTTCTGCCATTGGTATTGCCAGTTTTAAACTTATAGACGAATGAGATGATTTAAATTTGAATTAGAACCCCTATAGGCATGTTTTCTATGTGTTTGCCAACTTAAAACATGGTTATAGACATAGAAGAATGCAGAAATTCTACAACATGATATCTAAGCGTTGCGTATCTGATTACATTTTTTGGTTATTAGGGCCTATAAATAAGTTTGCCTAGTGAAAAACGGGTATGCAAGAATCAGAAAAGACCTATAGGCATATTCTCTACCTGCGTGTGCAGAAGCTATAGACATAATATCTACATGAAAGTGCAGAATCCCTATAGTCATGGTATCTAAATGAGAATGTAGAGTTTCTTATAGACATGATAGCTAAATGAGATGCAGAATTCTTATAGGCATGGTAACTATATGAAAATGCATGTCTTATAGGCATGGTAACTATATGAAAGTGCATAAGTCTTTTAGGCATGGTAACTATATGAAAGTGCAGAAGTCTTATAGGCACGGTAACTACATGAGAAATACTGAAATTAGAGATTCCTATAGGCAAGTTATCTACCCTTTTCATGCATAGTTACCCCTCCCTTTTCACTAAACATCCCCGGAATGTTTATTACAACCCAAAGAGAATAAAGAAAGAAAATACATCAGAAATTGAAAATTACAACCAAGGAGAGCCTGATTCAGACTTCCTGTCTGAAGTATGAAGTAAACCATCTCCAAAGATCAGATTTCAAAAGCCTTTCTCTCATTTGGGGTGTGTCAGAGTTCCCTAAGAGCCTCATGAACTCCGGGAAGTGCTTACACCCCAAATACATTACCAAACCAGGACAATAGTGCAGTGTGGAAGGGCCAGCCCTCAGGTGTCCAAGTTCAGAGGGAACTCAAGGTCCCAAGGCAAGGCTCACAAGAGAGGGGCAGAACTTAGAAACTAGGAGAGAGTGTAAGTGCAAGAATGGAATTCTGAAAGGGGAAAGGGAAAAGGGGAATAACTTAAAATCAGCACACATAAGGGTGTAGGGGAGTGGGAATTTGCAAGAACATAAGGAGAGCAGGCTGATGGGCATACTCAGTAATGGGAGATGCTGGCACACCCTCCAGCCTGTTTGGAGGTTAAGGTTCAGAACTCAGTTCATGGACAACAACTCATATTGCCATGCCCTGAGTCCACTCACAAACACATAGGGGTAATGGGGTAGGGAGCAAAGATTCATAAAAGAAACAAGCAGTAGAACATAGGCATTACTAAACTAAATATCAAACTCCACAGAAAACAATAAAGTAGACATGGATACAAAAGAAAACTGTAAGTAAACACATTGGGGTGATGCTGAAACTTAAATTAGAACATACCAGTTTCAAAGAAACAAGTAGAAAAGGCAGTAGTCTTGTAAAAGCCAAAGTGCAAACAGGAAGACAGAATACTATGAGTGTGAGTTCAAAGAGAGATTGTGAAATTATGAGGTCTGAAATGTGTTAATCGTGTAGTGTGTGCTTTGTGTAAAGAGTCTGTATTTAAGTGTGGAAGTCATGAGGAAATAAGGTAAGAAAATAATTGAAGACTGATTGTAAATCAATCACATAAGACTCCCTTTAATTAAGGGATTCAAATTCAAACGGGTATAAAACAATTAAGGAAAGAAATTAATCAAACACTTGTGTAAAGCATGCAATTGAGGGTAAATACATAAAGGTTATTTAAGGACAAGGTCTCTGAAATACACGGTTGTACAATTTAAGGAAAGAAAATCAATTAACAGCCAAGAAATCACAAGGTCTGAGATTTGGTATGAATGAACCAAGTCAGAAAGATGGAAAAGGTTTTAACTTAAGGAAAATCAGCAGACAATCAATTAGACCTATTAAAAAGGAATTCTGAGTCAATCACTAGTTTGAAAACCTTTTTGAAGAAGGATTCATCACATATAAATCATACAGACACGTTAAACATGAAAGAAACTTGTCGAGCCATTGTAAAATCAGTAGAAACTCCAGTGTAGGAGAGTTTTAGCAAAAAGTTCAGAATTGTACAAAAGATGTCCAAACTCAACTCAGAGACTCAAAGTCAGTCTGAAGGAGTTAAGGGTTCTAAAACAAAACCCTAGTTCACATAATCAAACCTCGGCGGAATCCCCAAATTCTAGGGTTTCCACCTAGAATCAAATACAGGGATGAGGAGGCAAGTAGTCGAAACCAGCTCAGGGGTTTCTTTCAGAAACTCATAAGAAAACATGTAAACACAGTAGAAGGAGTAGAAGAAACATGCTTAAGAAAGTTTTTCTCAGAAGAAACCTAAACAAGGATCAGTAGAAGGAAAATATCAAAGAACACAGTAGAAAGGTATAGTATAGTAGGACATAGTAGAAGAAATACCAGAACATAGTAGAAAGCACATGAGAACATAATATGGAAAACATGGTAGAAGAAACACAAGCGTGGAGCATATAGAACACAGTAAAGAACATTCAAGAACGGAGTGTAAAACTCAGTAAAAGAACATACAAGAACATGGTAAAAGAAAAAGCACAAGAACACAATAGAAAGCATGCGAGAACATGATATAGGAAACACAGTAAGAGAACAATACGAATAACAAAGAAGAAAAATCATAAAACACTTAAACACTTTCCAAAAACCCTAAATCGGAAAAGAAGGGGTTTTGAAAGTAATTTTCAAAAGAAAATTAGGGAAATCGTTTAAAAACTCAAGTAGAGCATAGATACACAACAGATCTAAAAAGAACCGGAGAAAACCTCGAAAGGTTAGGGTTTCAGAAGAACCCTAGAATGAGAAGGCTTTGAAAAGTCACCGATCTGAGTTGGAGAAGTTAGAATCAGGCTCAGAAGACCAGGATACGCCGGAGCAAGGCCGGAGATGGCCGTGAAACCTCGAGTCGGCAAAGGTCTGAGTGAAGACCTTTGAGGTCTGGCCTCGAATCTTCAAGTATCGAGCACATAGGAGCAATAGGAGGTGAATATAAGACTCCCATGGCCGGAGAAGCCATGGTTTCCGGTGGGTTTCGTGGTGGGAGCGATTAGAGGCGGCTAGGGTTAAGGAAGGTTCGAGAGAATCTGAGAGAAGAGAGGGGTTTCAAGGGTGGCGTCTCTGATTAGAATGGTTTAGGGTTGGGGGTTTGGGGAATTAAAAAAGGCAAGGGGAATCGTGGCTGTTGATCAAAATGATCAACGGCCTGGATCAAAAGGGAAGCCGGGCGGGTTGGATAAATGGGTCAGGGGTCGGGTTAAATTGTAATTGGACCGGGTAGTTTTAAATTTTAAATTGGGTTACCGGGGTGGTCAATTTTGGCTATAATTGAAACGAAAATAGGGCTAGTATTTAAATAGCCACTTCCCCTTTTTATTTCATAAAAATAGTAAAATGATTTCGGAAAATAAATTAAAGGTGCTAAATTAATTTATAGTATATAAATATTAGATTAAAAATACTGGAATCAAATTTGTAATTACAAACGCAATTAATTCTTAAAATAGGCTAAAATTGC
This sequence comes from Nicotiana attenuata, assembly GCF_001879085.1. Classification (NCBI taxonomy): domain Eukaryota; kingdom Viridiplantae; phylum Streptophyta; class Magnoliopsida; order Solanales; family Solanaceae; genus Nicotiana; species Nicotiana attenuata. Next base: position 21,473 of record NW_017675613.1, read on the forward strand.
AATTTAGCTTTAAAAATACCAAATCAATTTATGAAAATGTGCAAAAATTATCTTAGCTACATATTGGTATAAATATGAGAATACAATAACTGAATCACCAAAAGGATAATTTGGGAAAAATTATTGGTTTTTGTACTGCTAAAATAGGGCAATAAATTGGTTTAAAAATTGGAAAAAAATAATAAAACACTTGGAAGTTTGAAAGTATTTTGCATATAAAAAATATACGGGAAAAAATTGGGTATCAACAGCTGCCCATCTTTACCCGGGAAGGATGAAAGAGTTGTCGGGTAAAGATATGATGGCCAATTTTGACTGAGTGAAATGGTTTGAAGAGGTTGACCGTGCTCTGGTTCTTGATCTGCCTACATATCCTTGGTCTTACAGGAATCAGGCCATATGTAGTTCAGGATCTGACGACGGAACATGCCGATGGAGATCTTTCAAGTACGGACACGATATTTAGGTTGGGATGGATGGTTAAAGTCTGCCAGGGCTGCGGGAACTGGAGCGGGGTCGCTCCTGCTGAGATGGCTGTTGCTAGCCGGTTTACCTGCAAACAAGCAATACAAGCATATATCGTGCGGAAAAATTAAACGTGATGTGAATTCCCGTCGGACCATGAATGTTGTCTTTGGACGGTTAGGATGACGTCCTTAGACCATGATATCCTGGGCCATGAAGTATATAATAAAGGATTCGCAGGCTATGAAATGATGCTCTCGGGCTATGAGAATGATGCCTCTGAACTATGATGCCTTTGAATAATGATATGCAAGAGATTAAAAGGGGTCCTCAGGCCATGGCATGGCGTTCTCGGGCTATGCGAATGGTGCCTTCGAACAATGACGCCTTTGGACAAATTTGGCGATCTTTCAGCCCATGCAATGCGATAGGTGGCGATCTTTCAGCCCATGAAAGCGTAAATAAAGTGGCGATATTCCAGTCGATGCAAGACATAAATAAAGATGGCTATCTTTCAGCCGATGCAGGACATAAATAAAGGTGGCGATTTTTCAGCCATGCAAGGGTAAATAAAGGTGGTGATATTTCAGCCATGCAGATGGAGGTAGAGCTTAACCTCGGAAGGCAGAATGGTAGCCTTATGCAATGCAGGAATGCAGATGGAGACAGTGCTTAGTCTCGGAAGGCAGAATAGTAGCCTTATGCAATGTAGAAATGCAGACGGAGACAGTGCTTAGTCTCGGAAGGCAGAATAGTAGCCTTATGCAATGCAGAAATGCAGATGGAGACAGTGCTTAGTTTCGGAAGGCATAATGGTAGCCTTATGCAATGCAGAAAATGCAGATGGAGACAGAGCTTAGTCTCGGAAGGCAGAATTGTAGCCTTATGCAATGCAGGAAATGCAGATAGAGGTAGAACTTAACCTCGGAAGGCAGAATGGTAGCCTTATGCAATACAGGAAATGCAGATGGAGGTAGAGCTTAACCTCGGAAGGCAGAATGGTAGCCTTATGCAATGCAGGAAATACAGATGGAGGTAGAGCTTAACCTCGGAAATAAAAAGGAGAATAGTAATAAAATTTCTTAGCTGATAGCTGGTAGCTGATTGCGATATCGTGGCTGCTGGGGGTATTGTATGCGGATAGCAACTGTGAATAGGTGTGACAGTTTTGAGAGTTGTATTCCTGAACAGTATGAGTGGATAATATATGATTTTGCGACTTGGGTGCCTGCATCCAAAGAAAAATCGTGAGTTTTGTAAAGGGGAAAGGTTAGTTCGTGTNCATAATGGCCATGAACAGTTGCTCCGGGGGTGGCCAAATAAGGCTTAGCTGATCGTATCACTATCGAGTCAACTTGAACAAGTATAACTTGACCCGATTTGAGGGGCGGTCCATTTTTGGCTATACATACATTTTCACAAATAAACTGTCCAAGACTAATTATTTTAGATGTCTCTTCACAATAATTGTGATGGAGAAAATACCAATTCAAATTGACTGGATTTAAAATAATGGTACGACATGGATCGGGATTAAAAATTTTTCCATTTTCATCCATTAAATAATATTTTAATTTAATCACTTGAAAAGTCTGTTTTAAATTGTCAAGTTGCAAATAGTTAGTTACTAAGATCTGATTATGAGTTATTAAATGGTAAGATGAATAAAAATTCTCAATTGGAAGGGATGTTCCTAAAGGGCCCAATGAATTCCTAATTGGAATTAGGGGATCTTTTTTAATTGATTCTTTTATCACACTGTGATATTTTACATCCTTGAATGGCCCTATTCGAGAACAATTGGCTGCTGACAAAATTATCAACGACTGACATTCCTTATTTCTATTTAACAACGTATGAATAGTTCCTTGAGATTGGTTAAGAGATTGTTGAATTTTTGCCTTGGAATAGGAATAAATAGAAGAAAAGGGGTTGATATTGGTACAATCTGATCCATTATCAGAGAGCAATCCTGACCCCGACGTATCATTCCTTTTTCCGATATACGAAATAGGGGATTTCACTAAGTTGATTCTTAGGAAATGTCGAATCAAACCATTTGTCCTTATTTCAACAAAAGAAGCACGGGCTTCTTCGCAAGAAGAACTTTTTTTGTCTTGGTTCCAATTTAATACTAAACAAGTCCGAACTAATTGAATACTTGTGTCAGAAATTCCTCGAATCGGTTTGCCATTTCCATAAAGGATATAATTGACAATTCGAAGTTGCACATTATCCCTTTCCTGCAATGGATCCGGTGGAAAAAGGGTTGCTAAATTTATACCGTCCGTTATTTCATATGTGACGACAGGTCGAACTAAAACAAAAAACTTTTTCTTGCTAGGTGTAATCCGTTGGACATAGATCCAATTTTTCACTTTTTTGGATTCCTTGGAATTTCTTTTTCCTGTTCCTGGTGGTATCAAAACGCCGGTATGTCGGGATATCTTATCTGTCTCTCCAGGAAAATGGATATCTCCAGAAAAGATTTTAAGTTCAATTCGTTTTTTTTTTCTCTCCACCCGGACCAACCCACCGACTCGGCTTCTTAGATTTAAGGTGATTTGTGTATCTACCCCAACGATACTATTGTTCCGTACCATTATGGAAGAAGATCCGGGCAAGATATGCACCTCTTCAGGAATGAAAAAAAATCGATCTACTTTCATTTGGTATTTTGGCCTAAATTCCTTGACTCCTCGATATTCAAGCAAATCCTCTTTTTTGATGACTGAATGCGTTTCTACAGTCCCATATTTAATAATGCCCGAACTCTTTCTTCTGTATCGAGGATCATCGAAATAAGCAAGAATACTATTTCGACGGAAAATACCATTTACGGGGATTTCAATCGAGATACCTGAACAGGGCGTTAGTTCATTCTCGAGTTCTTGAATCGAGTGTAGTGGAATGATGAATTTATTTCTTCGCCTTTTTGACAATAAATCAGAATTCTCGTGGAGAATAGGCGAATATACGAGATTATACTGACCAGCACATATGATTCGATTAAGGTCTGAATAATCAGGAATCCTATCTTCTTTTTTACCAGAAAAATCCGAACTAAATAATTTCTGCCTCGCCTGATCGTTGGTTACTGAGAGGTTAGAAGTATATCTTCGCTTGCCAGAAAGAGAATGCGCATTCATTTGATCCTGATCCTTGTGGATCGAAAGGTAGACTAGACTGGACCTGCACGGCCCTCCTAATAATATCCATAAATGGCTTGTTTTTGGTAATAGATGAACATTACCGTTATATGTAGTATAGGCACAGAAGTAGTGCCTCAGCTTCTGAGCTACCCAAGTTAAAGCACAGCAGGTGCGTTCCAACAGAGAATACCGGGCCTCGTATGGAGTGAACTTCTTGCTGAGGTAGTAAATGGACTGTTCTTTCTTTCCTGTCTCATCATGCTGCCCCAGGATGCAACCAAAGGCACCATCCAACACTGCGATATAGAGTAGCAAAGGTCTACACGGCTCGGGCGGGACCAAAACTGGTGGCGTTGACAAGTATTGCTTGATTCTGTCGAAAGCTTTCTGGCAGTCATCAGTCCATTCGGTGGCGGCATCCTTCTTCAACATCTTAAAGATCGGCTCACAGATAACTGTTGATTGTGCTATGAACCGGCTGATGTAGTTAAGTCTCCCCAAGAAGCTCATTACGTCTTTCTTGTTCCTTGGTGGTGGCAATTCTTGAATGGCTCTGATCTTCGATGGATCCAGTTCTATTCCCCAGCGACTCACAATAAACCCAAGTAATTTTCCGGCAGGAACCCCGAAGGCACATTTTGCAGGATTCAGCTTCAGGTTGTACCTTCGCAGTCTATTGAAGAACTTCCTCAAATCTTCCATGTGATCGGTGGCTTTCTTGGACTTGATGATAACATCGTCTACATATATTTTGATCTCCTTGTGAATCATATCATGGAAAGTGGTAGTCATGGCCCTCATGTAGGTGGCCCCTGCATTCTTTAACCCGAATGGCATCACCTTGTAGCAATACATTCCCCACGGCGTAATGAAAGCCGTTTTCTCAGCATCTTCTTCATCCATCCAGATCTGATGGTAACCCGTGAAACAATCTATAAATGATTGTAACTCGTGCTTGGCGCAATTGTCAATTAGGATGTGTATGTTTGGCAAGGGGAAGTCATCTTTCGGACTGGCCCGGTTGAGATCCCGATAGTCGACACAGAATCTAACCTTCCCGTCCTTCTTCGATACTGGCACGATGTTGGCTAACCATGTTGGATACTCCACTACCCTGAGGACCTTAGCTTTTACCTGCTTAGTGACCTCTTCTTTGATTTTCAAACTCATATCTGGCTTGAACGTTCTGAGCTTCTGCTTTACTGGTGGACAGGCTGGATCGGTTGGCAATTTGTGGGCCACAATAGATGTACTCAGACCAGTTATGTCGTCGTACGACCAGGCAAATATGTCCTCATACTCTCTTAGAAACTCTGTATATTCTTCCTTCTCTGGTGGTGACAAATGAATGCTGATCCGTGTTTCTTTGATGTTTTTTGCATCCCACAGGTTGACGATTTCGGCCTCGTCCAGGTTGGACTTAAGTCTATTCTCAAAATTCTCAACTTCTTTAACAATCTCTTCCGGTATATCGTCTTCCTCTGAATCTATGTCCGTCTGTTGCATGTCACAGTCATTGGTTCATCAAGATAAGTAATAGTAATGCTGTATAAGTAAAGTAATGAGAGAAAATAATAAGAGTAAGATTTATAAGAAAATTGAAATGCTTTGATAAATTCCCTAAATGTTTCGAACATTGGAGCTCTTTCTTGCAAAAAAAAAAAAGCGAAAGGAAAGTAAACTAATAAAATAGTGCATGATGCTTGTTCAGCCTTGCTACCTCGAGGCTCCGGGCTCTGGTGGTTCTGACGGTCCAGTTATTGAGGCATGCTCCTCTGCTTACAGCCTGTATGGAAGGGCCTTCCTCCCCCTCCTCCTCGAAAATGACACAACAATCCATATCATCGTCTTCTAGGAACAAATTCCTCATTGCTGCCAGTGCTTCTTCTTCTTTTGACCCGTAGATAACCTCGGCCGGTTGGAAGGTCTGCTCCAAACGGGGTATTGGCTGCTCCAATGGATAGTAAGGACCGCGCCAGGGTGGCGACCATTCGTTGAATTCGTTCCACGTATACTCATACCCCAATCCAAAGGTGGTGCCGTGTTTCTTGAGCTTGATGGGCTTAGCGATTCCTTGGAGTTTCTTGCCAAGTCCCTTGCCAGGTTCATACCCTCTCCAGTTCAATATGCTTTCAATTTTGTTGTCTCACCACTTATCCTTATGAACGACGTTAACTCGCTCGATGTGGTGGTAAGTTTCCCCACCTATCCTTCTTCTTCCTCCAATTGCTGGAATGGTCTGGCGACTGTATATGGGATTGCTACCGTCGCCATGAATGATCACCTCTTGGTGGTTCCACTCAAACTTCACTGCTTGATGTAGCGTTGACGTTACGGCCCCCGCGGCATGAATCCATAGTCGTCCCAACAACAGACTGTAAGATGCCGGTACGTCTATCACTTGAAAATCAACATCAAACCAAGTAGGCCCCATTTGCAAACACAAGCTAATCTCCCCAATAGTAGACCTTTGAGAACCGTCGAAAGCTTTGACGTTGATAGCCCCATCCTTGATTTCATGCAGCCCTTTTCCCAACGTCCTGAGTGTTACCAACGGACAAATATTGAGACTGGACCCCCCATCGACCAGGATCCTGGTGATAAAATAATCTTCGCACTGCACAATGATGTGTAATGCCTTGTTGTGACTCAATCCCTCCGGTGGCAGCTCATCTTCGTGGAAAGTGATTTTGTGACTTTCTAACACCTGGCCTACCATGTTAGCCATCTCTCCGTCGGTGATGTTACTTGGTACATATGCCTCACTTAGCACTCTTAACAAGGCATTCTTGTGTGCATCGGAACTTTGTAATAAAGCAAGGATAGAAATATGTGCCGGTGTTTTGTTCAGCTGATCAATGACTAAGTATTCTTTGGCTTGTATCTTTCTCCAGAGATCGTCGGGCCCAGTTTCAGTGATGGTTGGCTGACTAGAGGCCTGCTTGCTAGATTCAGCCAAATGCTCCGGGGTATGAACCCTGCCGGTTCTTGTCATACCTTGTGCCGGAATGGTTTCCTCGAACTTGACCTTCCCCTTTCTTCAGGCCTCGGCCGTGTAGTCTCATGGTACAGCCTTTGTATGAAACGGTGTTATGGCTGACATTGCTGAATTGGCGTGGCTATTTTCACTCCGAACGGAGCAGGCTTCTCAGGTGGTAAGACTGCAACTTCAAAGGGTGTATGTGTGTTTGCTTGTGACATAAACTCAACCTCAATCAGTGCTGGCGTCTTTGCAGAGGGTGTTGCTTCAAACTCGAGTGGCATGGACATCTTTACCTCGACGTCCCCGGAAGGATGAATCTGGACCACAATCGGATTGAGGGTGAGTACTGGCTTCTTTGGATCGTCGCCTTCTGTGATTAAACCGATTGATCCCTTGGGGTCCCAGTCATCCTCTATCTCGATCGTGTGAACACCTCCACCTTTGTGGTCTAGCAGAGGGTTATTGCGGAAATTCGGAGGAGGCTCCTTTGCTACAATGATCTTATTGTCAATCAAAGTCTGGATCTTATCCTTCAGAGAGCGGCATTCATCGATGGTATGTCCTTTCATGCCGGAATGGTATGCACATGATTTATTTGGATTGACCCTCTGAGAAGGGTTTTCTGGGGTTATGGCAGGGATAGAGGTGACATAACCAGCAGCTTTGAGTCTTTCGTACAGCTGGTCAATCGGTTCAGCAATGGCGGTATACTGTTTAGGAGGTCTGCGGTCGAAATTTGGTCGATGTCTAGGAAAGCTTTGACGTGGGGGAAGTGATTGATAGTGGGATGGTTGGGTGTTGTAGGCTTGGTAAACATGTGCTGGTTGGGAGTATTTGGGTGAAGTGGGCTGATATGCAGGAGGTGGAGCTGATTGATAAGTGGGCGGTGGAGTTTGGTAAGTGGGTGAGGGTGCTTGCTAATTTGGAGTAGGTTGATATGTGGGTGGAGGCATTGGATAGGTTTGGTATTTGATAGGGGATTTGGTCCTCTGTGCAACCATTACAGCGCTTACGTCCCTTTTCTTGGACGTACCACCAGATTGTAACGCCTTATTGGTAGCCTGCAAGGCTTCAAAGTTCGTAACCATACCACTCTTGATGCCTTCCTCGATTCTTTCTCCTAGCTTGATGATATCAGAAAATTTATGATTCTCAATCAGCATCAGCCTCTCATAATATTGTGGGTCCTGAGCCCGGATGAAAAACTTGTTCATTTGTTCTTCCTCTAAGGCCGGTCTGACCTTAGCAGCTTCTGATCTCCAGCGAGTGGCATACTCGCGGAAGGTTTTTGTGGGTTTCTTCTTCAAGTTTTGGAAATAGAACACATCTGGTTCATTCTCCATGTTGAACCTGAATCTATCCATGAAATCAGACGCCATGCTTACCCAGTTCGACCATTTCTTCGGATCCTGGCTAATGTACCAAGATAAGGCGTCTCCCTTCAAGCTCCTCATGAAAAGCTTCATGTGGATTTTCTCGTATCTTCCTACTCCGACCAGCTTGTCACAGTATGTTCTCAAGTGGACCCTGGGATCCCCTGTACCATCAAACATTTCGAACTTGGGAGGTTTGTACCCCTCGGGCAGTTTGACAACGGGCTGTATGCATAGATCTTCATAGTTTAGTCCCTCAATTCCCTTACTACCTTCAACGCCTTGAATTTTGGTGGTCAACCTTTTAAGCTCTTCGGCCAAATTTCTGATGAGCGAGTCCTAATTATTGGACTCGGGTGTGCTTGACATGGGCTGGGTGGAGTGTGGCACAGTCTCCACGTAGATGGGGGTATTGTGTTGGGTGTGGCAGTGGTCATTTGTGGAGTTCAAAGGTTCCGGGATGAGCAGTGGAGTATAAAGCGCGTCCTAATTTTTTGGGGACCTTGTTGTGCCCGAGGTAGCCCTAGCGACAAGTAAATTTGGAGAACATAGAATGCTAAATGCCTCATTTCATTGATAAAAAGGTAGATGAATCCCAAAACGACGCTAAATAATAAGAAAAAGTCACTTATGGCCATTGTCCTTATTACATAAAAAAATGGAAATTCCTATCTATTTGGTCCCGGAAGGACCTTCCCCAGACTTGACATTGTTGGCTCCCTCGAACAGCTCTCCCAGCTTGCGCAGTTCTAGTAGCAAGTAAGCTCTGGCTAGATGTCCACCTTCATTTCCTTCAGCAATTCGGCAGTCTTCGACCCTCACAATCCCAAAATAGGGTGGCAGCTTCTATGATTTTGTTGTTGGGTTGAATTTCCAAGAGAGAAGGTAGGTTTCCCAGATATTTCTTGACAAGAGCTTGATCACTAGAATGAAGATCTTCCCACCAGTTTAGCAATTTCGGGTGGATGTTGGTGACTATGCCGAATCTGGGGACTTCGTGCCTCATATTTCTGCAAGACAAAAAGGTTAGGCCCTTACCCCCTCCAGACTCGACTATTTAATATCAACAATTAGCATAAAAGCATTTTAGTTCTCCAAATAAGTGCACAGAACGTGATATGGTCCGTTTTGGGTTTCAAGGAAACCCAGTGGACTTTGGACAAGGCTATCTTAATGAGTCATTATGCGGACAACATAACTGACTCGGCTAGGTTTGACCATGATGCAAGTACAATTTAAACAGAGTAAGGTTTTCTATGGGGTATTAGACTGGTACCCTTGAGCGGACAACTCAAGAGGGAAAGGCGCGGGACCGTCGACTACACCGTTGATCGACTGGTTTTACCGCAAATATGCCTTTGCCGGATTTAGGGAGTGATAATATCGAAGAGCGCAACTACTCATTTTAAGCGTTGCTATGGTATTTTGTTTGGAACGAGCGGAATATGATGTTAAAAACATGCTTATGCAATAATAAAACAAGTTGTCACGTATTTGCACGTTACAAAAGCAATAATTACAACAATTCCTCATAATTTAAAAGCAGTAGTAAAGGAAAGCAGTAAAGAAACAAAGGAAAGAAACAAAGAAACGAGTCAGTTTTTGCAGCAGGAGAAGGAATTAAATACTTAAACGGATTAAACAAATAAAGGCACATAAGAAATGTAAAGTCACATAAGAAATGTAAAGTCACAGTAATAGTTTCAAATGGTAAAAGCCTAAAACAATCCCCAGCAGAGTCGCAATACTGTCGATGCCCCCTTTTTCTCGCGAAATCGGGTTTATGACATTTGGGAGGACAACTCGTTCCCTTTTGGGAATTGGGTTTAAGAGAAGTGAAGAGTCGCCACCTAATGATTAAAGTGCATTAGGACACTAAGAAGGGTTTTGTTTGGATAACCAGAGATTGGGTAAGGGCTTGAAATTATTCCAAGGGGAAGGTGTTAGGCACCCCTCAGAATCCACTAGTGTGGTTTCCGGCCAAGCTATTGTTGTGACTTTAAGGTACAAATAACATATAGACAAATAAGGCTTAAAATAAGAGGGGATTTTCACATAAAGGTTGCAAATAGATGGAGTGAAAAGAAACGAAAGAAAAACTGAATTTTGAGAAAAAATAATTTGAGAAATTTGAAAATAAACAATGAAATAAACAAGCAAAAGAGAGGGGGGGGGGGTCCTTGGTTTATAAATAATATGGATCACCCCACACAATACCCGGTAATCACTTATACACGTGGTGTTATCGCGTGGTCATCATATCCATATCTACCCTTTCCCACCACGTTAAGGTACTAAAGTGCAGAATAGTCTCGTTTACTTATTGCATGCTATTACCCGCCCCAAATCTATCAATCCCGGAGGTATTTGGGATTACTAATCCTAAAGGGAGGGGACATGGGCTTATTTGTGGTTTCAAAAGGTTAAAATACTAAGGCGACAATAAAAACACATATAGCAAGTTTGGTGGAGAGCATATAAACAAATAATAAGGCTCAGACAAACCTCCTTAAACCAGAGAAAACGCATAGTTTAGCATGTCTTACACGTACTGTTTAAGGTCTAAATAAAACTTAAAAAGAATTGGTGGCAGACTGATTTATTACATAGTTTAGATAAGAAGCCCGAATCAGGCCTGCCTGCTGGTTGTAGTTAATAAAATCTGGTTCAGTTTATAAGTTTATCCTGAGGCTTGCCTAAGTGATAGACGAAACCTATAGGCATGATATCTACCGATTTCAGAAACAAAAGAAGAAAAACTGATTGCAGATTGATTTAGGTAAAAAGAAAGTTGCCAGTAAAAAAAACGAGCACAGGTTCTGCCATTAGTAATGCCAGTTTTAAACTTATAAGCGAATGAGGCGATTTAGATTTGAATTAGAACCCCTATAGGCATGCTTTCTATGTGTTTGCCAACTCAAAATATTATTATAGACATAGAAGAATGCAGAAATTCTACAACATGATATCTATGCGTTGCGTATCTGATTACATTTTGGTTATTAGGGCCTATAGATAAGTTTACCTAGTGAAAAGCGGGTATGCAAGAATCAGAAAAGTCCTATAGGCATATTCTCTACGTGTGTGTGCAGAAGCTATAGACATAAAATCTACATGAAAGTGCAGAATCTCTATAGTCATGGTATCTAAATTAGAATGCAGAGTTTCTTATAGATATGATAGCTAAATGAGATGCAGAAATCTTTTAGGCATGGTAACTACATGAAAATGCATATGTCTTATAGGCATGGTAACTATATGAAAGTGCATAAGTCTTATAGGCATGGTAACTATATGAAAGTGCAGAAGTCTTATAGGCTTGGTAACTATATAAAAGTGTAGAAGTCTTATAGGCATGGTAACTACATGAGAAATACTGACATAAGAGATTCCTATAGGCAAGTTATCTACCCTTTTCATGCATAGTTACCCTTCCCTTTTCACTAAACATCCCTGAAAGTTTATTACAAAGTTTATTACAGCCCAAAGAGAATACATTAGAAATTGAAAATTACAACCAAGGAGAGCCCAATTCAGACTTCCTGTCTGAAGTATGAAGTAAACCATCTCCAAAGATCAGATTTCAAAAGCCTTTCTCTCATTTGGGGTGTGTCAGAGTTCCGTAAGAGCCTCATGGTCTCCGGCAGTGCTTACATCCCAAATACATTACCAAACCAGGACAATAGTGCAGTGCGAAAGGGCTAGCCCTCAGGTGTCCAAGTTCAGAGGGAACTCAAAGTCCCAAGGCAAGGCTCACAAGGGAGGGGCAGAACTTAGAAACTAGGAGAGAGTGTAAGTGCAGGAATGGAATTCTGAAAGGGGAAAGGGAACAGGAGAACAACTTAAATCAGCACATATAAGGGTGTAGGGGAGTGGGAATTTGCAAAAACATAAGGAGAGCAGGCTGATGGGCATACTCAGTAATGGGAGATGCTGGCAAACCCTCCAGCCTGTTTGGAGGTTAAGGTTCAGAACATAGTTCATGGACAACAACTCATATTGCCATGCCCTGAGTCCACTCACAAACACATAGGGGTAATGGGGTAGGGAGCAAAGATTCATAAAAGAAACAAGTAGTAGAACATAGGCATTACTAAACTAAATATCAAACTACACAGAAAATAATAAAGTAGACATGGATACAAAAGAAAACTGTAAGTAAACACATTGGGGTGATGCTGAAACTTAAATTAGAACATACCAGTTTCAAAGAAACAAGTAGAAAAGGTAGTAGTCTTGTAAAAGCCAAAGTGCAAACATGAAGACAGAATACTTTTAAGTGAGAGTTCAGAAGAGATTGTGAAATTGTGTAGTTTGAGGTGTGTTCAATCGTGTGAGTTTTGTGAAAAAAGGGGTCGTGTATTTATAGTGTGGAAGTCATGAGGAAATAAGGTAAGAAAATAATAAGACTGATTGTAAATCAATCACATAAGACTCCCTTTAATTAAGGGATTCAAATTCAAACGGGTATAAAACAATTAAGGAAAGAAATTAATCAAACACTTGTGTAAAGCATGCAATTGAGGGTAAATACATAAAGGTTATTTAAGGATAAGGTCTCTGAAATACACGGTTGTATAATTTAAGGAAAGAAAATAAATTATCAGCCAAGAAATCACAAGGTCTGAGATTTGGTATGAATGAACCAAGTCAGAAAGATGGAAAAGGTATTAACTTAAGGAAAATCAGCAAACAATCAATTAGACCTATTAAAAAGGAATTCTGAGTCAATTACTAGTTTGAAAACCTTTTTTAAGAAGGATTCATCACATATAAATCATACAGACACGTTAAACATGAAAGAAACTTGTCGAGCCATTGTAAAATCAGTAGAAACTCCAGTGTAGGAGAGTTTTAGCAAAAAGTTCAGAATTGTACAAAAGATGTCCAAACTCAGCTCAGAGACTCAATGTCAGTATGAAGGAGTTAAGGGTTCTAAAACAAAACCCCAGTTCACATAATCAAACCTCGGCGGAATCCCCAAATTCTAGGGTTTCCACCTAGAATCAAATACAGGGATGAGGAGGCAAGTATTCGAAACCAGCTCAGGGGTTTCTTTCAAAAACTCATAAGAAAACATGTAAACATAGTAGAAAGAGTAGAAGAAACATGATTGAGAAAGATTTTTTTTTTCTCAGAAGAGACCTAAACAAGGATCAGTAGAAGGAAAATATCAAAGAACACATTAGAAAGGTGTAGTATAGCAGGACATAGTAGAAGAAATACCAGAACATAGTAGAAAGCACATGAGAACATAATATGGAAAACATGGTAGAAGAAACACAAGTGTGGAGCATATAGAACACAGTAAAGAACATTCAAGAACGGAGTGTAAAACTCAGTAAAAGAACATACAAGAACATGGCAAAAGAAAAAGCACAAGAACACAGTAGAAAGAATGCGAGAACATCATATAGGAAACACAGTAAGAGAACAATACGAATAACAAAGACAAAAAATCATAAAACACTTAAACACTTTCCAGAAAACCCTAAATCGGAAAAGAAGGGTTTTGAAAGTAATTTTCAAAAGAAAAATTAGGGAAATCGTTTGAAAACTCAAGTAGAGCATAGATACACAATAGATCTAAAAAGAATTGGAGAAAACCTCGAAAGGTTAGGGTTTCAGAAGAACCCTACAATGAGAAGGCTTTGAAAAGTCACCGATCTGTGTCGGAGAAGTTAGAATCAGGCTCAAAAGACTAGGATACGCCGGAGCAAGGCCGGAGATGGCTGTGAAACCTCGAGTCGGCGAAGGTCTGAGTGATGACCTTCGAGGTCTGGCCTCGCATCTTCAAGTATCGAGCATATAGGAGCAATAGGAGGTGAATATAAGACTCCCATGGCTAGAGGAGCCATGGTTTCCGGTGGGTTTCAAGGTCGAAGACGCCGGGAGACGATTAGGGTTCCAGGAATGTTCGAGAGAGTTTGAGAGACGAAGGGGTTCAAAGGCGACTGATTAGGTGAAAGTGATTAGGGTTAGGGTGTTTGGGAAATTAAAAAGGAAATGGTATATATATATACACTATTTTGAAAGTATTTTGCATACAAAAATATACGGGGAAAAATTGGGTATCAACAGGCTTTCACATTGATTGCTCCTTCTTTTATCTTATGCAGCCCTTTGCCCAACTTCTTGAGTGTCACTAGAGGACAGATGTTAAGGCTGGAACCCCCATCGACCAGGATCTTGGTGGTGAAATAGTCTTCACATTGCACTGTGATGTGCAGGGCTTTGTTGTGACCCAGCCCTTCAGGTGGCAGCTCATCCTCATAGAAGGTGATTTTATGGCTTTCTAATACGTGTCCCACCATATTAGCCATTTCCCCGCCAGTGATGTTGCTTGGTACGTAGGCTTCACTCAGCACCTTCAACAGAGCATTTTTGTGTGTCTTGGAATTCTGCAGTAATGAGAGGATAGATATCTGTGCTGGTGTTTTATTTTAGCTGGTCGATGACCGAATACTCCTTGGCCTGTATTTTCCTCCAAAGATCGTCTGGACCCGTCTCAATGCTGAGTGGCCGGTTGGAGGACTGCTTACTGGACTCAGCTAGGTATTCTGGGGTATAGACTCTCCCAGTTCTTGTCATACCCTGTGCTGCAACAGTCTCTTCGAACCTGACCTTGCCTTTTCTCCTAGCCTTGGCTGTGTAATCCCAGGGTATAGCTTTTGTATGGAATGACGACATGGTGGAAATTGCCACTGGGACATGCTCTTTTGGTGGCAGAACTGCAACCTCAAATGGTGCTGGTGCTTTTGTTGATGGCGCTGCTTCAAACTCAAGAGGGATAGACACATCTACCTCAGTGACCTCAGATGGTTGGATCTGGACTATGATGGGGTTGAGAGTAACTGTTGGATTCTTTGGATCATCGCCTTCCGCGATCAACCCTATGGATCCCTCGGGATCCCAATCATCCTCTACTTCAATCATGTGAATACCCCCGCCTTTATAGTCTAGTAGAGGGTTGTTGCAGACATTTGGAGCAGGTTCCTTTGCCCACAATAATCTTATTATCGATCAGAGACTGGATCTTGTCTTTCAAAGAACGACATTCGTCGATGGTGTGCCCTTTCATGCCGGAGTGGTATGCACAGGATTTGTTTGGGTTGACCCACTGAGAAGGGTTCTCAGGAGTGGTAACAGGGATGGGGGTGACATAACCAGCGACTTTGAGTCTCTCGTACTACTGGTCAATAGGTTCAGCGATGGCTGTATATTGTTTGGAAGGTCTGCGAACAAAATTTGGTCGGGGTCTAAGGAAGTTCTGACGTGCAGGAGGTGATTGATAGTGGGATGGTTGAGCATTGTAAGTTTGGTAGACATGTGCGGGTTGGGAATATCTAGGCGAAGTAGGCTGATATATGGGAGGCGGAGGTGATTGATAAGTGGGCGGTGAGGGTGCTTGGGTAGTTCGGAGTGGGCTGATATGTGAGTGGAGATGTTGGGTAAGTTTGGTACTTGATAGGAGATTTGGTCCTTTGTGCAACCATCACGGCTCCTACGTCCCTCTTTTTAGACACACCACCAGACTGCTAAGCCTTATTTCTAGCTTGCAAGGCCTCGAAGTTTTTAACCATACCGCTTTTGATACCCTCTTCAATCCTTTCACCCAGTTTGATAATGTCGGGAAATTTGTGGCTCTCGATCATCATTAGTCGTTCATAGTATTGCGGGTCTTGGGCCCGGACAAAGAATTTGTTCATCTGTTCCTCCTCTAAGGCAGGTCTGACCTTAGCAGCTTCGGACCTCCAACGAGTAGCATACTCGCAAAATGTTTCTGTAGGCTTCTTCTTTAGATTCTGAATATAGAACACATCTGGCGCATTCTCTATGTTAAACCTGAACCTATCCATAAAGTCGGACGCCATGCCTACCCAGCTTGACCACTTCTTTGGATCTTGGCTGATGTACCAAGACAGCGCATCTCCTTTCAGACTCCTCATGAACAGCTTCATGCGGATTCTCTTGTCTTTCCCCACTCCAACCAGCTTATCACAATACGTCCTCAAATGGACCCTTGGATCGGCTGTATCGTCAAACATTTCGAACTTCAGAGGTTTGTACCCCTCAGGCAGTTCGACATCGGGCTGTATGCAAAGATCTTCATAGTTCAGCCCCTCAATTCCCTTGTTTCCTTCAACGCCCTGAATCTGGCTAGTCAATTTCTTAAGTTCCTCAGCCAGGTTCCTGATGAGCAAGTCTTTATCATCAGACTCAGGTGTGCTTGAGATAGGTTGGGTGGAGTGTGGCATGGTCTCCACGTAGATGGGGTGTTATGGTGGGTGTGGAAGTGGTCATTTGTAGAGTTTTGGAGTTCTGGGATGAGTAACGGGGTGTTGTTTGAGGTATGGCAAGTGTTGCATTGGGTCTTTGGTGGAATAGTAGCAGGATGATTCTGTTGCTTCGGGACGTTTTGAGGTGGTGTAGGGTTTTGAGTATTGGAAAAGGTGACATCTGGGGTGCTGAGGAAAAATGACAAGCTTGCCAGATTCCGAACCTGGACGAGCTCTTCCTGGAATTTCAGCAATTTCTGTTCAAGTTGGGATACATTTTCCTGAGTACCATGACCATTAGTGGCCTCTACCCGTTCAGTTGAATTCTCCTTTCTGACGTTGTTCAAATCTTCCATCTTACCTTTGTTCTTGTTTTTGACAGGACTAAGAGGAGGAGTGGGTGGAGGGCCCCTGGATCTCGTGGAATAGGATGATGTTGCCAGAGTGCACGAACTAACCTTTGGGGAGGGGAATAACAAAAGATAAAACAAAAAGGTAACCAAGTTAGTGAGGATTATAGGAAGTATTGCAATATTTAAACACATAGTGCGGGAATGTAAATCGTGTCCTAATTTGGGGACCTTTGTGTGCCCGAGGTAGGCCTAGCGACAAGTTGATTTGGAGAACTTAGAATGCTAAATGCTTCATTTTATTGATAAAAATAGACGAATCCCAAAACGACACTAAATAAGCAAGAAATAAAATCACTAATGGCCATTGGCCTTATTACATTTTATAAAGCGAAAAGATAAACTCCTATCTATTTGGTCCCAGAAGGAGCCTCCCCAGATTCGGCATCCTTGGCTCCTTCGAACAGCTTCCCCAACTCGTGAAGTCCCAGCAATAGGTAGGCCCTGGCCAGATATCCGCCTTCGGTTCCTTCAGCATTTTGGCAGTCTTCGACTCTCTTGAGAAACTTTCTCTCTAACTCCACTATTCCTCGCTCCAAGTATCCCAGTCGCTTGTTGGCACTGACAGCCATGTCCTTCCATTCCTCAATTAGCTTCTGGTTAGATTCTTGTATCTCGCAGTGCTCGCTTTCGTACTCCCAGATTCTTTTGCGCAATGGTTGTATTTGACCTGTGCCTCGGCCCTTTCATCTATAATCATGTGACCTCGAGCAAACCCTGGCCGGCCCAGACCATCATGATTGTCTTCCAACCAACCTGAGTAGAAAGGAGCGCAACCAGCATGATACCTATCTGGCTCGTTGGTATCTCTCCCCATTATGATCTTGCAGTGCCACATATGCTGAGCTTGGAATTTGTAAGGACTATCATCCTCTTGGAAGTTAGCTCGGAAATGACTCATCTTGTCGATCCTGGGTATAACCTGCTTCCTACCAGCTTGCCTCAAAACCTAAAGTGGGACGTAAGGGTGTGTCCCCCTGAGACCAATCAGTATCAGGAAAGGTGTGTCTCTTGATCGGGCGATGAACTCCTCCGTTGGAAACCATTCGAACATCCACTGAATTTGCTCCTCGGTCAAATTATCAAATAGCTCAACCCATCCTTTAGCATCCTCTGGCTGAGCGAACATGTCGGGGATGTAATTCATTCGCTTTGGGTGATGGAAAGCGATGTGATCATCCCAGTCCCTATGCCGGATTTCTTGTCGATATTCGCCTCTTTGGAGATGTTCCATGAGCCAGAGTTGGAGTAATAGATTGCAACCTTCAAAGTGTTTTGCTCCTTGCTGATACTTCTCCAAGGCTCGGTATATGTCTGCAATAATCATGGGTACGATGCTGAACGCCTGCCCATCAATCCCTTCCATTAGGGTTTTGGTTACCATAGCCAGCCTAGTATGAATTCTGCCTTTCTTTGTCGGGAATACAATCAGACCCAGGAAGCAGAATATAAAGACGAAAACTTGCGATGGATGTGTCCCAAAGATGTGATGGCAAACTCGCTAGAGTAGGTACGATAAGATTTGCTTTGACCGTACCTTTCATACAAGTAATCAAAAGGAATGTATGAATCCTTCAAGCATGTTAATTCTGGATTCTTCTTCAAACCCATCATTTTAAGGAAGCCCCTACCTTTGCGGTTCTCAGGCATTAGCAAACCCGTAGTTTCCCATACTAGACCGGCCAATCCTCCTATCTCCTCTAGCAAGGGTGCCATTTCAATGTCCCCAAAGCGGAACACAACCCTTTCACAATCCCTAAATAGTGTGGTAGCTTTTATGATCTTGTTATTGGGCTGGATCTCTAGGAGGGAAGGTAGATTTCCTAGATATTTCCGGACGAGAGTTTGATCACCAGAGTGAAGATCTTTCCACCAGCTTAGCAGTCTTGGATGGATGTTGGTGACCATGCCGAATCTGGGGATTTCGTGCCTCATTATCTACAAAACAGAAGGGTTAGACCCTACCCCCACCAGACTCGACTATTTAATATCAACAATTAGCATGAAGAGTTTAGTTCTCCAAATAAATGCACAAAACGTGATGATGTCCGTTTGGTTTTAGGGCAACCCAGTGGACTTTTGGACAAGGCTATCTTAAAGGATCATTATGTGGACAAAATAACTGACCCGGCTAGGTTTGACCATGATGCATGCACAGTTTAAACAGAGTAAGGTTTCTATGGGGTTTTAGACTGGTACCCTTGAGCGGACAACTCAAGGGGAAGGCTCGGAACTGTCGACTGCACCGCTGATCGACTAGTTTTACCGCAAATATGCCTTTCTGAATTTAGGGGGTAATGATATAGGAAGAGCGCAACCACTCATTGTAAGTGTTGCTATAGTATTTGTTTTGGCACGAGTGGAGTATGATGTTGAGCATAATTATGCAATAATTAAAAAGAAATCATGTTGACATGTATTTGCACATTAAGGAAGCGATAAATACAGCAGTTTCATAATTTAAAGCAATAAAGGAAAGAAAACAAGGAAGACATGTCAGTTTTGCTTCTAAAGAAGAAATTAAATGCTGAAAGGAATTAAACAGATAATTGCACATAGAGAGAGGTACAAATTCACAAGAATAATCTGAAATGGTAAAAGCCTAAAAATCCCCAGCGGAGTCGCCATGCTGTCGTGCCCCCTTTTTCCCTCTTTGCATCGGAAAATTGGGTTTATGACATTTTGGTATAGGACAACTCATTCCTTTCGGGAACTGGGTTTTGCATTTCAAGAGTCGCCACCTAATGATTTAAGGTGCATTAGGACACCTATAAGGTTCACTTTTAAGTTTGTTTGATAACCAGAGATAGGGTAAGGGCTTGAAATTATCCCGAGGGGAAGGTGTTAGGCACCCCTCAGGATCCACTAGTGTGGTTCCCGGCCAGATAATTCTTTGTGAATTTGTGCAATTAACAAGTAAACAAATAAGGCTCAAATAAGAGGGAATTTTAATACACAAGTGTTTGGAAGTGATGAAAGTAAAACAGAGTTTGCAAAGCAATCATTAAAGGGCTGATTTTGAAAAGAAGTTACAACACTGTAAATATTTAAAGGAAAAGAAAAGGGAGGGGGAGGTCCTAGGTTTATTTGCAGTATGGATCACATCAATGCAATACCCGGTAATCACTCCTCGAGAGAGGGGCTACACGTGGTATTAGCGCACCGGTCATCATATCCATATCTACCCTTCCCACCCCGTCGAGGTACTAAAGCGCAGATTGGTCTCGATCACTATTGCATGATATTACCCGTCCCATTCCTATCAGTCCCGGAGGCACTTAGGACTACTATTCCTAAAGGGGAGGGATATTAGGCTGACTTTGAGGTTTCAAAAGGTGAAAAAGCTAGGGCGACATACAAAACACATAGGACTGCACATTAAGGGGGAACATGTAAACACCCAAAAAGGCTCATGTATACCTCCTCAAGCAATGCACATAAATAGCATGACTTAAACACAATCAAGGCCAGAATTTAAAGTACTAAGACAGGGGAGTTTCAGTTGTTGAAGCAGACCAATTTATTACATAACTCAGATAAGAAGTCCGAATCAGGCCTGCCTGCTGGTTGTAGCAATTACTAATTAACAAAGGCGGATTCAGTTTTATTATTGTTATCACCTAAGGCTTGCCTATGTGTTTGGGTGAGATCCTATAAACACGATATCTATTACCAATTCAAAATGGGGCAAAATAGTAACAAATTCTAGAATAAACGATTTAAGATCCTATAAACATGATTTGTAAACCGTATTAATAGGAAGGGAGAGAGTCGTTGAAAATTAGTTCAGAACAATGAGAGTTAGGCTGATTTTAGTCTGGTTTCAGACGATGGCATCTATTATTGCTGATTTTAAATCCTATAGACATGATATCTATTATTGCTGATTTTAATTTCTATAGACATGATATCTAGTTGAACGTGAAATGAAGCAGGCAGGATTTACTTGAAATTCCCGTAGGCATGATTTCTATGAAAAGATACTGATTTTAGATGCCGGATTATAACCAATAGGATCTTAAGAACATGGTGTCTAAGTGTGGTAATAAACATGTAGAATTTAAGACAAATCCTATAGGCATGTTGTCTAAATGCAGAATTTAAAACAGGTCCTATAGACAGGTTCTCTAAATGCAAAGTTAAACATGCAAACTTTAAGGACAAGTCCTATAGGCATATTATCTAAATACTGAGTTAATCATAAAAAAAAAATAGGTCCTAAAGGCATGATCTCTACCCTTCTAATAGTTAAGCATGCACAATTATCCAGCCCCTTTTCACTAACCAACCCCAAATGTTTATTACAAATTATTACAGACCAAAATAATGAATTACATAAAATAAAGTAAAAAAAAAAAGAATAAGTTACAACCATAGGAAGCCTGATTCTGACTTCCTCTCTGTGTTATGGAACAAAACACCTCAAATGCCAACTTGTTTCAAAGCCTTTCTCAGACCTAGGTATGTCAAAGTACCCTAAGGGTCTCAAGAGACCCCGGGCAGTGCTTACACCCAAGTTTGCATAACCAGATAGAGATGAGTGAAGTGTGGGAGGGCCAGCCCTTATGTGTCCAAGTTCAGAGGGAGCTCATGCGTCCCAAGGCAAGGCTCATACCAAGAGGGGCAGAACCGTAAATCTACGAATATAGTGGAAGTGCATGAACAGAGATTTAAAACTGAGTGGAGAATAGAGAGGGGTAAGGATGATTGGAAAATAGTAGTAGTACAGCTAACATTACACAGAATCAGCACTTTCATACAAAGGGGTCAGGGGTTTGGGAATTCATTGCAGGGAGTATATGACCTTAGGAAGGGGCCATGTTTGGGCATGTATAGCAATAGATGGTGCTGGCATACCCATATACCAGCCTGAGAACACAACACATAGAGGGGATATGAAGCATATGACCCTAAGGAGGGGTCAGGTTTAGGGTCATGCACAGCAATGTCTAATGCTGACATGCCCCCAAACCAACCAAGGAATACAAACACATAGGGGATATGGGGGTTTGGGGTTCATATGTCATAATAAGTGACTAACAGAGTTCGTACATAAGAAAAGCAGTAGTTCAGAAGAGAAAGGGGCAGATTACAGTATGCTCAGTAATGGAACTTGATTAAACACAAGCAGGAAACAGGCAAGAGTGAGGGAAATAGTAAGGAAACATGCTGTTGTTGATGCTGGAAAATTAATTAGAACATACCAGTAAAGAAGCAAAATGCAGAAAGAAAAGTAAGCAAATTCCCCACATCCTAGCCTTGGCTTTCAACCGGCTAGACAAGGCAGCAACACAAGTAGTAATAGAGAAAAGAGAGAGAGTTTTTAGTGAGGTGTGTGTTCTGAACTCAAGTGTTTCGTTCCTTGTGTTCGTGTGTTTGAAAGAAGAGGGATGCAAGGTATTAATAGCCTTTTTGAAAATGAGTGAAGGAAGGTAATAAGTAAAGTTTTAATACAAATATAGAAACAATCTTTAGTCAGAATCAATTACCCAAGTGACTCCCTTTAATTAAGGAATCACTGTTTAACGGGTAGTAGCATATTCAAATAAGGAAAATCAGTTTAGAGATAGACTGATTATTTCCATAAAAGGAGTAGTAAAAATATTAAGTAAGTAATCAAGTCTAAGTACAGAAATATGCTTATTTTGGAAATAGATTCAGCAAGGTAAATATTACAATAATGGGAAAAGAATCAATCAATTTTGAACGGGCGAGTGAAATTAGGGTTCATAAAAAGGGAAACTTTAGAAATCAGTCACAAGATAAAGATCAATCAAGTAAGAAACTTCAGCATATAAATAAAGTGAACAAGGTCATCAGACATGCGAGGCCAAGCACATTGGCAAAAGAGATAATCACAAGCATGTAGTGGCAGAAATAAGCCAGGGTTCAGTAGTAAAGCAAACATTCGAAGCATAGTAATCAAGTAGGTCAAGTCACATTGAATCAATAGTGCAGAAAATAGAGTATCAGAAACATGCAAAGGTCTCACAGTAGCAGGTGAGGAAACCTTTTTAAAAGTTAGGGTTTCAGCCATAGTCGAGTTGAAAGATAGTAAAATCAGATAAGTCACATAAAGAAAAGAAAGTCTAAAACAAAAGTTTTCAGTCGAGTCAAGTACTCAAACAAACGATTTCAGTCCCAAAGACCTAGGGCTTTTCAATAATAATCGAGTTTTAAAAAAAATGATAACACAAATAAGTCAAACAAGAACGAGGAACTTAGTTAAACAAGTACACATTAAACAAACAACTTCAGGATTCAAATGAGACCCAAAAGAAATTAGGGTTTTAACATGCTAATTCAGATAGAAGAATAATATGAACAAAACCATAACAAAATCAGAAATGCGTTAAAATCAGAGATCTTTGAAAAGAAAATTTAGAGGAAAAACCCTAATCGGAGAAGATGAAGGGTCGTTTTTGAAGGAAAGTTAAAGAACCTTCGAGAAACACTCAAGAAAGTCATAGCGAGTACAGAGACTGAAAGAAATAGAAAGATCTTAGAGATTAGGGTTTCAGAAAACCTAAAAGAAACGAGAAAGGCCTTGAAAATTACCGATCTAACCAGGAGAGTCAAGGATCTGACTCGAATGGCCATGGCTGGCCGGAGAAAGGTCAGGGATGACCGGAGAAAGGTCATCGAGCAAGGACTGGACCAAATCCATTCGAGGTCTGGTCATGAAACCATAGAATCAAACACATAGGAGCCATGGAAGGCTGGTACAGGCCTCAAATGACCACGGAAGGCCATAGATTAGGTAGGTATTATGGTGGATTAGGGTGGCGACGGCGAGGGTTCAGGTGGTGTTGCAGAGAGGGTTTGAGAGGAAGGGGGTTCAAGGGCGGCGGTAGGTGAGAAATGGTAGGGTTTTGGGGTCGTTTGGGATTAATTAAGGTAAGGGGGAACGGGAACCGTTGATCTAAATGATCAACGGCTGGGATTGAAATGGTTAGGTGGGATATCGGGTTGGGTTGTTCAAACGGGTAAGGGGTTGGATTTAAAAGGAATTGGGCCAAGGGAAATTGGGTTCAAATTGGGGTCAATTTTGGGCTATAATTGAAATGTAATTGGGCTATCATTTAAATAGCCAATTTTCCCCCTATTAAAATTATAAAAAATAGTAAACT
Organism: Nicotiana attenuata; assembly: GCF_001879085.1. Classification (NCBI taxonomy): domain Eukaryota; kingdom Viridiplantae; phylum Streptophyta; class Magnoliopsida; order Solanales; family Solanaceae; genus Nicotiana; species Nicotiana attenuata. The sequence continues at coordinate 45,265 of NW_017675613.1, forward strand.
GATTTGTGGAAGTAAATTAAAAGTACTGAAATGATTTATGACATACAATTAACCATTTAAAAATACTGGACTTAATCTTTATGAACATAAACGTAATTAAATCATAAAAGAGGCTAATGTTGCAATTATACAATTTAGCCTTAAAAATAATAAATAATTTTGTAAAAAATATGCAAAAATTCCCTTAGCTATATCTTAGCATAAATGTAAAAGTTCAACAAGTGAATCACCAAAATGATAATTTTAGAAATAATTATTGGGTTTTTATGGATAAAAATAAGGAAACAAATTGATTTAAAAACCTTTAAAAATTAAGGGAAAATAATGAGACGCTTGGACATACATTATATATGCATACATATGCTATTTTGAGGGTACTTTGCATATTAAAATATGTATAGGGAAAAATTGGGTATCAACAGTTTTTTGTAAATAGTAGTAATGAATAAAAGTGACTTAGGCAAAGCTTCACTTGGGCCTAGCACATTTACCTTTGACCTTATGGTTAGAAACAAATTGATTTGCAGTGAATGGTGCTAGTTGCGACCTTTAGACTCTTGTGTTGACTAAACAATCATCGAATGGCTTCTTGGAGCCATTTATGTTGCTAAATCTTAGCTAGGGTTTTTATGGGCCCTCGACTCTGTCTCTTTAGCAATCCAACCGCTTTTGAGGTGAAGTATTGATTTGCAAGTCCAAGTTCCATGCCAATAAGTCTAGAACTTGCCCTGAATGTTTGTCTAGGTGAAATTCTAAGTGTAGATCGACTTGAGAAATGATTATAGGCTCTCCTTGATCCAAATTGAAACATGAAAGTGTCCATAGCCCACCAAATATGATATCCCTAGTTAACCCGTTGAGCCGAAGCCCTTGTTCTTTCAATAGCCATGATACAAGCCTTTATCTGTTCTAAAATGACCCTCTCTTGGCACCCTATCTTTCCTTAGCACAAGTGGAAAAAGCATAAGTTTGGGGGAGAGACGAGGAATGCAAAAGTGATAAAAGGTACAAAATGAAGAAAAGGGAAAGCAAAAAGAAAAAGAAAGAAAAGCCAAAAAAAATGTCAAAAAGAAAGTGAATAAGATAGAAAAAATGAAGGAATTCAATAAAAAGCAATGATGAAAGGCTTGGAATGATTAGAAAGGAGAAAAAGGATTGACATGAACAAGAAAGAGTGACAGTGTGTCTCTCTAGTCCCCTAAGGAAGAAGAAAATGACTCAAAGAGTCAAGAAAGTGTGAGCCGAAATGAAAAAATAAAGTGCTTAAGGAAAGATGAAACCTTCATAGACCGATATATCCTACCTCGAACCAAAAGTCTTCATTACATTCCCACAAAATCCCTATATGATGTCGAGTTGAGTGAACTTACATTAGTGGTGATTCACATAAGGGGCAAGCTTATGGTACTTAGAGCCGGACTTGTGACCTTCCTTTGAGAGTGATGAGCGTACTTTTCCATAATCCCTGTTCTGAGTGCTACAATCTAAAGTGAGGTTTGCTTATGGAGAGTTAAGGAATAAGAGTTTGGGTTCCACAATGACCTATGTAGTAGAAAGAGTTTCCTTGATGAGTTAAGTCAACTCTTGATGCTTTTGTGTTGCACTAGGGCTATTGTACTAAAAAGGTTATGTGTTGTTAATAATACATTCGAGTTGAGGGTAATTGTTAGTCCCAATTGATGCTTGATGTAGTCACCTTAGGACAACTGAAATTTTCCTTTCTTTTATCTTGAGGAGGTGGGAATTACTTTGTTTGCTTGAGGACAAGCAAAAGCCTAAGTTTGGGGGATTTGATTACTATGGATTTTAGCCTATCTTATGCTCTCTTTTGCTTAGGTTTTGGATAAAAAATGTGTAAAAGTATTCTCTAAAACTGACTTATTGTGCTTGCATGCAGGGTTTGGTCAAAATGAGGCAATAAAGCCATAATCAACTCATGAGGGAGTAAAATTGCACAAGTTCAAAGCTAAGATAAAAAGCGCTGACCGCGAAGGAAAAGAGCGGCACGGAAGATCCGCAGTTGCAGTGGCCACAATTACGCGGTCCGCGGAATT
>NW_017675613.1:47651-54177 GCF_001879085.1 Nicotiana attenuata
ATTACGTGTTCCCTAGACGGGTTCACGTCATTCTGAGTTTCCACCTCATTATCTTTGATATCAATCCTCACTTCTTCATTCACGTTCTCATCAATTACATTCTCAACCACCAAAGGGATCTCATCCTCTTGCAACTCAACTTCATCACTAAAAATTTCTTTTTGTTTGGAGGCATTCACATCACCGCCTCGTCCACTTCTTGTAATTACCGCCATTGCTTGCCCGGTATGGTACCCACCCTTCGGGTTGACTACCGTATCACTAGGTAGAGCCCCCTTAGGGTGAGTATTCAAGGACTGTGGGATTTGGCCTAGTTGAACCTCCAAGTTTCTGATTGAAGTAATGTGGGATGCTAACTGAGCATCGGAGTCAGCATTCTTTTCATCATATGTTCAAACATCATTTCAATTCTCCCCATGTCATTGTTGGATGAACTAGGACCTTGGGATGGAAATGGGGGTGGATTGCTCGGTTGCTGATACATTGGGGGCCTTTGAAAGCCTTGCCCCCAATTTCCCTGATTATTATTGTTTTAACCACCCTAATTGTCGGTTCCACCCCAGTTGTTGTTGTTGTTACCCAGTTTCCCAGATTGTTCTGACTGTTGTTCTGGTTTCCCCAATTAGGATTTTGATTATTGTTCCCCCAATTATTGTTTCCTTGTTGTAGATTGCCCCAATTTCCTTGAGATCTCCATTGTTGTTGTTGGTTGGAAGAATTGCCCCTTTGGCCTTGATAATTGTTCACGTATTGCACTTCTTCATTTTGCTCTTCATATCCATCATCTTGGAACCCACCACTATCTTGGTTGTATTGATCTGAATTCCCATGGTTCTGTTGCCCTCTTTGTCTTCTTTTGTTCATTAACATGTGTCGCGCCCCCTTTTTCTCGTGAAATCGGGTTTATGACATTTGGGAGGACAACTCGTTCCCTTTTGGGAATTGGGTTTGATTTGAAGAGTCGCCACCTAATGATTAAAGTGCATTAGGACACTAAGAAGGGCTTGATTTGTGTAACTAGAGATTGGGTAAGGGCTTGAAATTATCCCAAGGGGAAGGTGTTAGGCACCCCTCAGGATCCACTAGTGTGGTTCCCGGCCAAACTATTGTTGTGACTTAAGTGCAAGTAACACATAGGGAAATAAAAACTTCAAGTAAGAGGGGACTTTCACATAATGGTTACAAATAAGCAAAGTTAGAAAGAACCAAAAGAAAGCTGATTTTTCTTAAAGAAATAGTTTGAAATTTTGAGATGAAGCAAAGAAACAAAGAAACACAGGGAAGGGGGTCCTAGGTTTATAAATAATATGGATCACCCCACACAACATCCGGTAATCACTCCTCAGTGAGGGGCTACACGTGATGCTATCGCATGGTCATCATATCCATATCTACCCCTTTCCCACCCCGTTAAAGTATTAATGCGCGGAATGGTCTCATTTACTTATTGCATGCTATTACCCGCCCCAATCCTATCAATCCCGGAGGCATTTAGGACTACTTATCCTAATGGGAAGGGATATTAGGCTTGTTTATAGTTTCAAAGGCAAAACTCTAAGGCGACATACAAAAACACGTATAGCAAGTTGGGGGAAGCACATAACAAGTAAAAGGCTCAGATATACCTCCTTTGATAGAGAAGCACATAATTTAGCATGTCTTGCACATACTGTTTAGGGTCTGATTAAAACTTAAAGGTTGAGGCAGACTGATTTGTTACATAGTTCAGATAAGAAGCCCGAATCAGGCCTGCCTGCTGGTTGTAGCTAATAAAAATCTGATTCAGTTTATAAATTTTGCCCTATGGTTTGCCTAAGTGTTGGACGAGGGTCCTATAGGCATGATATCTACTGATTTCAGAAACAATGAAGTAAACTGAATACATACTGATTTGAGAAAAGTTGTTAGTTATTAAAGAAAGGCAAGTTTTAGCGAGAGATCATAAGTTCTGCAACTGATGGTACGTCATTATTACCGGTTTTAGACTTATAAGTGAGTGAAGCGATTCATACTTGATTAATAGTTCCTATAGGCATGCTTTCTTTGCGTTGTTGATTTTAAACCTTTTTATAGACATGGGAAAATGCAGAAACCTTATGGACATGATATCTAGATGTTGAGTTTTATTTAAAGCCTATGAACATGATATCTAATTGCAGTTGATTGATTAAGACCTATAAACATGATTGCCTAATGAAGAATGGATATGCAAGATTCAGAAAAGTCCTGTAGGCATATTTTCTATATGCATATGCAGGATTCAGATTTCCAGGTAATTAGACATGGTATCTATATGAGAGAATGCAGAATTCCTACAGACATGGTATCTATATGAGAAATGCAGAAGTCCTACAGACATGGTATCTATATGAGAGAATACAGAAATTCAGAATGTACCTATAGACAGGATATCTATATGAGAGTGCAGAAATTCAGAAAGTACCTATAGGCAGGATATCTACCCTTTGCATACATAGTTACCCTCCCTATTTCACTAGCCATCCCCAAGAGTTTATTATAAATTATTATAGCCCAAAAAAATAAAAGACTACATCGGAAATTAAAAGTACAACCAAGGAGAGCCTGATTCAGACTTCCTGTCTGAAATATGAAGTAAACCAACTCCAATGAGATCATGATCCAAAGCCTTTCTCCCATTTGGATGTGTCAGAGTTCCCTAAGAGCCTCATATGGACTCCGAGCAGTGCTCACACCCAAATGTATCACCAGATTAAGACATAGTGCAGTATAGGAGGCGAGCCCTCAAGTGTCCAAGTTCAGAGGGAACTCAAGGTCCCAAGGTAAGGCTCACAAGAGGGGGGCAGAACTTAGAGACTAAGAGAGAGTGCAAGTGCAGAAACAGAGTGCTGAAAGGGGGAAAGGGAAAGGGAAACATATACAAATAGATATACATAGGGGTACAGAGGAAATAGGGAAATTAAAAGAGGCAAGAGCAGGTTGTGGGCATACCCAGCAATAGGGAGTGCTAGCATACCCATAAGCCTATTAGAACACATTGTTTAGAGGCTGGGATCCCAAAGGATCAAGTTAAATTCATGGACAATAACTTACATATTGCCATGTCTTAAACCATAGCTCAAACACATAAGGGGGTAGGGAATAGGGATTCATAACAGAAACAGGCAGAAAGAAATCAGCATGCTAATTTAAATATTGAACTCTACAGGAACAGTAAGTAGACATGGATACACAAGCTGTAAAGAAACACATTGTTGTGTTGCTGAAGCTTAAATCAGGACATACCAGTTTCAAAGAAACAAATAAAGAAAACTAGCAGGTCTTGAAACAGGCCACAGTGCAGACAGGAAGAGAGAACACTATTGTGTGTGAGTATGAGTTCAGAAGGATTCTCAATTCTCTGAGTTTATGAAAGGGTCGTGCCTTTATAGTGTGAAAATCAGGCAAAAATAAGGCAAGAAAGCAGTTAAGGAACTGAATATCAATTATGAATCAATCACACAAGACGTCCTTTAATTAAGGAATTCAGAAACGGGTAAAACTATTTGAGGAAAGAAGTTAAATAAGCACTTTGTGCAAAGTAGGCAATTAGGGGTAAATACATAGAAGTTATATTTAAGTACAGAATTTTGAAATACGCGGTTGTACAATTAAGGTAAGAAAATCAATTAGTAGCCAGTAAATCAGAGGACAGAGATTTTGTATGAATGAACCAAGTCAGAAAAGCTGAGAAAGGTTTTTAACTTAAGTCGAGTCATAGGGAAAATCAGCAAACAAGGAAAGAAAATCAACCAGACCTATTCAGAAGGGAGTCTGAACTAATCACAAATTCGAAAGCCATTTTAGAGGGAAGTTCATCACATATAAAGAGCATACAGACATGTCACGCATGAAAGAAGATGTCGTGTCATTGTAAAATCAGTAGAAGAATCTAGTGTAAAAAAGTTTAGGAGAGTTTAGCAAAAGCCAGAGCCGTATGAAAGACAAGGATGTTCCAACTCAGTTTAGAGACTCGAAATTGGTCTGAAGAGTTGGGGGTTTTGAAATAAAACCCTAGTTCAGGCAAATCACATAGCCAAACTTGGAAGAACCCCCAAATTCTAGGGTTTCCACCATTAATCGAGTGCCAAGATGAGAGGGCAAGCAATTAAATCGAAACAGGTTCAAAGGTCTCGGAAAAGAACTGAAACTTCTAACACGTTTCTTTCAGCAACAGAAACTCATGAGAAACATGATAGAAATGTAACATGCAGAACACAGTAGAAGAGCTCAAAGAAAACAGAGTAGAAGAAACTAATTTGAAACATAATGGGAAAATTGATAAGAACAGTAGAAGAAGCATATTAAGACGTTTTTTAGAAGAAGCTTAACCAGAACTCAGTAGGTGGAACTTAATAAGAAACACCTAAGAACATAGTAAAGGAAGATACAGTAGGAGAAACACACAAGAATACAATAGAGGAAAATACAGTAGAAAAAGCATGCAAGAACATAGTGTAAGAAAATACAGTAGAAGGAGCATACAAGAACACCGTAGAAGAAGCATACAAGAACATGATAGAAGAAAAAAAAATACAAGAACACAATAGAGGCAAATACACACAAAAAAGAAAGGTAGAGAAACATTTAAATACTTTCAGAAAAACCCTAGATCGGAAAAGAAATGGTTTTGAAAGTAGTTTTTGAATGAAAAGCCAAAAAATCGTTTAAAATCTTAAGGAAAGCATGGATATGGAATAGATCTAAAGAGATCAGAAAAACCTCAAAACTAGGGTTATCAGAGGAATACAAACGACGAGAAAGGCTTGGATCTAAGCAAAAGGAGTCGAGACCAGGCTTCGAAATAGACATAGCTTGCCGGAACGGGGCCAAAGATGGTCGTGGAACTCGAATAGACAGAGGTCTGGACATAACCCTTCATGGTCGAGTCGTGGAGCTTCAGTTAACCAAACGTGAGGAGCCATAGGTGGCTTGGTGGGTGGTGAAACCACCATAGATCTAGGTTAGAGGGTGACCGAAGAAAGATGAACAGAATTCATCGGAGAGGAGGGGGTGGGGAAGGTTGTAGAGAGAACCAGAGGTTAGAGAGATAGAGACAAGTGAGGGAAAAATGAGGGGTATTGGGGGTCGTTTGGTTTAATTTAGGTAGGTTAAACGGGGATCGTTGATCTGAATGATCAATGGTCCAGGTTGGATGGGGTAGGTGGGTCGGGTAGGATAATTAGGATTGGGTTGGGTATTGGATTGGGGCTTGGGTTTAATTAGGCCAGATTAGAAAGCAAAATATGGCTATAAGTTAAATAGCCTCTTTTTCCCTCTTAATTTATAAAAAATAATAAACAAATTTCTGGAAACAAATTAAAAGTACTAAAATGACTTATAATATATAATTATTAATTTAAAAATATAAAATCCCATTTTATAAATATGAGACAGATTTAAACTTAAAAATAGCTAATATTGCAATTATGCAATTTTATCCTTATAAATACCAAATAAATTTATAAAAATGTGTCAAAAATATCTTAGCCATATTTTAGTACAAACATAAGAATCCAATAAATGAATCACCAAAAATGATAATTTTAGGGACCATCATTGGTTTTTTTCTTGATAAAATATGGCAGTAAATTGATTTAAAAATCATTGAAAAATTAAGGAAAAATAATAGGACCTTGGGATGTACTTATATATGCCTATATAGGCTATTTTGAGGGTATTTTGCATATTTAAAAAATACAAGGAAAAATTGGGTATCAACAGCTGCCCCTCTTTACCCGGGAAGGATGAAAGAGTTGTCGGGTAAAGATATGATGACCGATTTTGACTGGATGAAACGATTTGAAGAGGTTTGGCCGTGCCCTGGCTTCTGAGCTGCCTACATATCCCTGGTCTTACAGGAATCAGGCCATATGTAGTTCGGGATCCGTCGGCTGAGAATGCCGATGGAGACCTTTCAAAAACGGATGCAGTATTCAGGTTAAGGTCTAATAGGGCTGCGGGAACTGGAGCGGAATCGCTCCTGCCGAGATGACCGTTGCTCGCCGGTTTACCTGCAAATAAGTAAATACGGGCATATATTGTAAATTTAAACATGATGCAAATTCTCGTCGGACCATGAATGCTGTCTTTGGACGGTTAGGATGACGTCCTCAGACCATGATGTCCTGGGTCATGAAGCGTATAATAAAGGATTCGCAGGCCACGAAATGATGCTCTCGAGCTATGAGAATGATGCCTCCGAACCATGATGCCTTTGAATAATGATATGCAAAAGATTAAAAGGGGTCCTCAACCATGGCATGGCGTTCTCGGGCTATGAAAATGGTGCCTCCGAACAATGAAGCCTTCGGACAGATTGGCGATCTTTCAGCCCATGCAATGCAATATGTGGCGATCTTTCAGCCATGCAAGCGTAAATAAAGTGGCGATCTTTCAGCTATGCAAACGTAAATAAAGTGGCGATCTTTCAGCCATGCAGATAGAGATAGTGCTTAGTCTCGGAAGGCATAATGGTAGCCTTATGCAATTCAATAGGAGCGATCTT
>NW_017675613.1:60342-63499 GCF_001879085.1 Nicotiana attenuata
AAGCTCCTTCCCTACTCATCCGAGCTCGTGATATCCTTACCAGCACCAAGCCGCACCCTTGATCCTCACTTCGAATTTCCATGCTACTCACTGCACCCAATGTGACAACATACGATAGAACACGATTTTAACATTAACATTTTAACACTTCATCGTATAAGAACCTTCTACTTAACTCACTTTCGGAGTACCATAGCAGCACACAGGCAAATTTTTCATAACCGTAGAATATGCAAATCTCTAAGTAGTGGTCTAAGCCACCATAGCCCTTCCGGAATCTGCTTCCACACAACAAGCCATAATAGAAGAATGCTTCTGAATATCATCAATTGCGGTGGCTGACAGCTTGATACGCCCATCACAATCACTTACATAACTCGATCCCGCTGAAGAAACTGACTGCCAACACCAATATGCCAAATTCAACTATGGCCATTCAACTACCTTCTTCCAATTTATCCTTGATTGCCTTAAAGATATTACTGATTTCTTCCAACACATAACATACTCCCTCTGCACTCATCCTGAGCGACCTCGAATCACGAGACCATGCTGTCTCAAATCCCACGAACCATTTCATATCCCTCAAATGCTACATCTCAAGTTAAAATATCATAGAACGTTCTGAGTCTCCATTCGTAAGCTACTGCAAAAGCTTGATTCTCAACTGTACCTATAGGCTCGAAATCATTAAACATCATACTTCATCTTTTGAATTTTCACTAGGACCGCTGCTGAGAGCCACCCGCTCTGACTTGGCCTCGAATATAATCAACTCCATGAGTCTCCCATCACATGAGTATCCCTTTGGCGAAGAACCTGTCGAATCACTTCCCTTGGAACCCGCATATATATATAAAGCAAAGCCCTGAATCTTTTCCCCAAGTCTGAACATGGTCCAATAAGGCCAATGATAACCTACCTTCAATAATTCGTTTGCCTAGGTTACCACTTATGGTCTTTCCTCGTAGCTGAAATAGCCCACCAATATGCTTAATAACCAGAAACTTAGCAAGTAATCAACTCTGCAACCCCATCACAAGCGGTGGGACTCTCCCACTTAGCTTGAAGCCATAATTTCACCAATCTGGAACTCACTCGTCCTTTTTATTTCTTATTGACATAACCTTGCACAATCAACCGCCAAAATTCTCGAGATCTCTCTGTAAAACCCCCTTCTTATAATCTAAATCATCCACCACATTCGCACGATCGATCCTTTCGCTACATACCCGATAAGATTCTTCGCAGAAGCCTCGCCAACCACGCGATTGCTAATCTGCTCACTTGGCTAACCCACCTATAGAAGGCTCTCCCCGGCACCTTCCAACACTTGTGCACAGGGTACAATTACTACGATATCAATGACCCTTCTTGAGTCTGAGCTCACACTCCAGTTGCACAGGTCCATTTTACCGCTTGTGGACATCATTGAAATGTGCGACAACATCCTCCCAATTCAAAGCCATGCTGCATCCTTCTTCATTTAAGCGACTCCTTTCAGTTATATTAAACCTCCGGCCGCACAAGAATCCCTACTTCACATTGAATCCGTAGACCCCAATCACCGATCACTAATATTATCAAATCACTCCAAACTCTCCTTAAGGTACGTGGTGCTTCCACTGCAAGCCCATATACATCTCCGCCACTCTCCCACTTTGGTGGAATTCATCCCCTTAATCGACTACTCAACCTTTGCTTCATATACCTGGCCTTTTAGCAATTTAAACTCCGCCTGACACTTCCCACATGCCTTTCCCATCCTTTGCTGCTGAGTTGCTGCCCTAATAAGATTTATCTTCATGGAACTTGAATCCTCAATTTGCTACTAACTCCAAACCTTTCCGAAGGTCATCTTTCTCGAACCGTTAACAATAGAAATACTGATTCAATCCTGAACCACCGCATCCTGCGATATCTGATAGTTGTATCTCCGATACTATTTCCCAATACCTTGCCTCAAAGGAGAATTATAGAAGATCATAACACCAACAAACTTAATACGCCCAATTAGGACAACAGCACCCCAACATAGAAGAAAAAAAATCCACCACGTTTGCAATTACCAAGTCTCATTACTTCTACCAGTCCACATCTGACCCTCCTTAGTTCGATTGCCTTTCCCCCTACCGGGAATAAAATATTGAATCTCTTGATTATGCACTGAGTAAACCTCCATTGAAATCATTCACTGCCCTGACACGTGGGCAACACCCTACCATCATATTACTACTGCAGAATAGTCATTTATAAGCATCGCGGCAACTTGTGCCTAGCCTCAAAGCCCTCGAAAATACCGCTACTGGGCTGAAATAATAAAATATTCTTCCATAAGGCGACGACAATAATCTGATCAGCTATACCGAAAGAAACATCCCGAATCACGTCTGTAGCACCATTACGGTTCCTCAATTCGATTTAAGACAAGCGGTCCGCGTCGCATAGGATTGAGAGGAAAGAAACAAAGGCATAAGCCTCACATGAAATCGAATCGCACGACAAAGAATCAAGAAGGGAAGTACTCCTAATAGTCCTGCACCCTCCCGAGGATAAGTACAGACGTCTCCGTACCGATCCGCGAGACTCTACTAGACTTGCTCATGACTCGTGAGACCCTAGGAACCCAGTGCTCTGATACCATGTTGTCACGACCCAAAATCCACTATGGGTCGTGATGGCGCCGGACACCGTTGTCAGGCAAGCCAACTAAATATTTAATTAAACTCCAATTTTAACAAATTTTGAAAAGACCAAGATTTTTCCTTTAAATTTCCTAAGTACAAAAGTAGCTGCTTCATTTCAAATTAAATAATAGCAATCAATACAAAACATTTCAAAACCATCCCAGAACCCGGTGTCACAAGTGCATGAGCATCTACTGATAAGGATATCAAATACAATACAACATCCATCCGGAAATACAAGGGACAGAAAGAAAATACAATTTACTAGAAGGGACTTTACAAGCTGCGGGCCGCCTCACATACTGCAACTCACCTAGTCCCCGAATCATCCGTGCTGCTATCTAAAGTAACATATACCTGTGCAACAAAAATGCACAGAAGTGTAGTATGAGTACGTAGTCAACGTGTACTCAGTGAGTATCCCGCCTAACCTCGAAGGAGTAGAGACGAGATGGTCAACCGTGACGACT
>NW_017675614.1:0-2044 GCF_001879085.1 Nicotiana attenuata
GCCACGTGTTAGTGGATTATAAAGGACTTTGGGTCTAATTTAGGGGTGAAAATAAGTGGTACCAGCCCATACGTCATACTACTACCTGTTTAAACCATCTAGGGTATTGATACAGAAGAAAAAAAAAAGGATGATGGGTTTGACAACGACAACCTAATTGAGGCTTTCCAATATTCATTAGTTTACCTTACCATGAACAAATTGGATTAGGAGAGGAGTAGTATTTATATTCAATCCTAGAAGTCAAGAAAAGTAGTAGTCTCGGCAGTTCAGTGACGACAAATTGATTGCTAAGGTATTAACTTCATTCTTTTTTCGATACTTTTGTGCAAGATTAGCACTTCTCACCTTGAACTTAAGTGGATACACCCAATTTGAGTGAAAGTGGAAATTCAGCTGAGATTCATTAAAAAGTAGATGGGAGATTTATCACAAACTGCCTTTTTTTTTCACTACGCATTTAATTTGCAGATTCTAACGTGACAACTTTTCCTTCTCCTCTGGTTATACAGTTTTATTTTTGGACATAATCACCGGGGTATTAAATATGGTATTAAGGTTCCTTTGGGTCCATTAGTATATATACTTTGACTAAGTTTATTGTGGTGATACTATTATCAAAGAAGTAGAATGGTGAAACAATAATAATTTAGTGACAAGAAATAACTACCAGACATATAACTCAGACAATATTAAGGAGGAATGATTATGAGATGATTTGGTTTCAAGGATTAAATACTTTTAAGATCTGGAAATAGTTTAACAATGCATACTCATGTAGTTACAGTACATTAGTGAAGAACATATTTTGACGTGAATAGAATAGCTACCGTTTCGAATCCTTGCTCTTAATTTGGACAGATTCTACTTTGGTTAATGCCATTGGAATACAAATACTAACTTACAGAATTTCAATTGGAGATTTAGTTGAATTGTGATATTGAAGTATGGTTATACTTTTAAAATTCATGATTTGTGGAGTGAAATATTAATATTTGTCGGTAAGTCTGAAATTTAGGAGAAACTAGGATTTGACTCCGACTAGCATAATTGATATCATTAATTAATATTTTCCCATAGATTGAGGCCATTGGAGGCCGTTTGGGTGGTGATCTATGCGCTGCAAGGCCGGGTGTTGGCCGATTTCAGATTGCTGGCATATTTATGTAGTTTTTATTGTGGAGTTCGATTCCTTAGACTATGTTGATAGTAGTATTCTGATTATGGATAGATTCGGAGCTTCTGGAGACCGAGTATAGAGACGAGGACATCCCGGAGTAGGATTTTACGTTGTTGAGGTAAGTAACAGTTTTAACTCTGGCTTTGAGGGTATAAACCCGGAGAAATTGATATCATGTGATTTTTTGGTGGTGATACCCACGCTAGGTGACGGGCGTGTGGATGTGCACCGCGAGGGATTGAGAGTTGGTCCGTCCCGTGAGACCAGGCCTAAAAGCTATTATCTGTGGTTATGTGTTTACTTGTTGTTGATTTTGTTTGCCTTCATGTTAGAGATCCTGTTTAGGTTTTATTCATGCTCACATTATTTGTACTCAGTCATAGAAATTATTGTACATGCTTACCTCAGTCTCTATTATTTGCTAATATGCTGTGATACTTGATGTGGGTTGTGTTCCCTTATTTGTTGATGATGGTGAAGCTAGTGAGGTACATGACTGAGTGAGGCCGAGGGCCTGGTTGTAAGGATATTAATACCATAGCGCGTGAGTTGTCCGCGTAGCACGAGAGTTGACCCCGGGGGTCCAGGTATTGATACCATAGCGCGTGAGTTGTCCGCGTAGCACGTGAGTTGACCGTGCGGATCCAGGTATTGATATGGTAGCACGTGAGTTGTCCGTGCTTAGCGCTTGGGCTTTGGGATCCCCTCCGGAGTCTGTACACACCCCCAGTGAGCGCAGAGTGTTGAGTGTATTGATGTTGAGTGCTGAGTGCCGAGTGCGAGTGCTGAGTGATGGAGTCACATTGTTGTGAGGTTGCATTTACTTTTGCTATTGCTGCATTTATCTGTTAAATTTCTTTGTGG
>NW_017675614.1:3660-7306 GCF_001879085.1 Nicotiana attenuata
TTGTCCTTAACTTTTGAACTTGTAACTGTAAGTTCAGGACCTATTGTCCTTAACTTTTGAGCTTGTTAGTCTAAGTTCAGGACCAAGTATCCTTAACTTTTGAACTTGTAATTCTAAGTTCAGGACCAAGTGTCCTTAACTTTTGAACTTGTAATTCTAAGTTCAGGACCAAGTGTCCTTAACTTTTGAACTTGGAACTTGAAGTTCAGGACCAAGTGTCCTTAACTTTTGAACTTGTAACTGTAAGTTTAGGATCCAAATATAGAGGTACACACTTGTATCTGTAGGTCAATGTACAGATACAAAAATGGTGTATGTATAGGTTGCAGTTGGAATGTGTGTATTTTAACATTTCTACTTCACAAATGTACATGTACACTGAAATTGACTGAAGAGTGTGAAATTTAGCATTTCTCTCTCCACAAATGTTGTATACATACATACATAAATTTTACTGTGAGGTGAAAATGACATGAGGAGAGCAGAAGTGGCATATTTTAGCATTTCCTTCATTTGTGTAATTTGTCAGTTCGTGCAATTACGTAAACCATTGCCGTGTTGATGCTAAGATGCACTGTGGGTGTTGGTGATAGAGTCAGTGAACCGTTGAGCTTTGGGTGAGAGAAGTGCACGGTTAGCCACGGCAGTCGCCGTCTCACAGACGGAGGCACAGTTCTTCTCCCTAACATGAAAAAGATAGAAGAAAGGGTAATATAGTCTTTTCATATTAATTTTAATAGACTAGTGGCTACTATTGCTAAATATTAAAAATGCTGGATAAAAAGTAATTACCCTTTAAAAAGTGGCTACCCCATACAATTTTTACTATCTATGAACGTTGCACGTTAGTAATAACATATAATGATTTAATCAATATGAAGGCACAACAAATATAATGTATAAAATACAATATTATTTAAATGCCAAAAATTAATGTCATATTAGCATAATATGCGAATGCAAAATGATTGGATAAAAATATATGAACCTGCAAAACTGAACAATTTAATCATGTTAGATAATATTGTTATATACTTATAATTTAGAAATATACAATGTGATGATATCTAACCTAAGATATTTTTATAGATAAAATTTTGTCTATATTCCCTTCTAATGCGTTGGTTGCTCTGTCATGATCAGAACACTTATTGACGATGGTGATATCCCTCTTGAAAGTGTAAAATATAGTTGTATGTGTTCTTGCGGTTCGGGGGGCACTTGAGTCAGCCTATTGCAATAAATATTGTCCAACATTAGAGATTGTTTTTCTTTGTATTATTTATTATTTTGTAAAGTACAAGTGTACAGAAAATTATTTTCGAACAAATTTAAAAGGATATTCTTCATTTTTGTAAGAGTAAAAGTTGAATTATAGGGATATATACATGCTTGAAAACACATTGACCCATCAAGATTTCTATATATATGACGTTGTCAAAATCTCTACTGTAATAATCCCAAATATTATATATACTTATTTATAGTGATACTAGAGAATTAATTGTTTTCTATAGCTATTGAGTCAAATATTAATTAGTGGAAGAGGAATTTACTATATAATATATAGAATAGTGTACTGAGTAAGTGATTAGTAGGCCATGTGTTAGTGGATTATAAAGGACTTTGGGTCTAATTTAGGGGTGAAAATAAGTGGGACCAAGCCCATGCCCATACGTCATACTACTACCTGTTTAAACCATCTAAGGTATTGATACAGAAGAGAAAAAAAAAAGAATGATGGGTTTGAAAACGACAACCTAATTGAGGCTTTTCAATATTCATTAGTTTACCTTACCATGAACAAAGTGGATTAGGAGAGGAGTAGTATTTATATTCAATCCTAGAAGTCAAGAAAAGTAGTAGTCTCGGCAGTTCAGTGATGGCAAATTGATTGCTAAGGTATTAACTTCATTCTCTTTTCGATGCTTTTGTGCAAGATTAGCACTTCTCACCTTGAACTTAAGTGGATACACCCAATTTGAGTGAAAGTGGAAATTCAGCTGAGATTCATTAAAAAGTAGACGGGAGATTTATCACAAACTGCCTTTTTTTTCCACTACGCATTTAATTTGCAGATTCTAACGTGACAACTTTTCCTTCTCTTCTTGTTATATAGTTTTATTTTTGGACATAATCACCAGGGTATTAAATATGGTATTAAGATTCCTTTGGGTCCATTAGTATATATACTTTGACTAAGTTTATTGTGGTGATACTATTATCAAAGAAGTAGAATTGTGAAACAATAATAATTTAGTGACAAGAAATAACTACCAGACATATAACTCAGACAATATTAAGGAGGAATGATTATGAGATGATTGGGTTTCAAGGATTAAATACTTTTAAGATCTGGAAATAGTTTAACAATGCATACTCATGTAGTTACAGTGCATTAGTGAAGAACATATTTTAACGTGAATAGAATAGCTACCGTTTCGAATCCTTGCTCTTAATTTGGACAAATTTTACTTTGGTTAATGCAATTGGAATTAAAATACTAACTTACAGAATTTCAATTGGAGATTGAGTTGAATTGTGATATTGAGTATGGTTATACTTTTAAAATTCATGATTTGTGGAGTGAAATATTAATATTTGTCGGTAAGTCTGAAATTTAGGAGAAACTAGGATTTGACTCCGACTAGCATAATTGATATCATTAATTAATATTTTCCCGTAGATTGAGGCCATTGGAGGCCGTTTGGGTGGTGATCTATATGTTGCAAGGCCGGGTTTTGGCCGATTTCGGATTGCTGGCATATTTATGTAGTTTTTATTGTGGAGTTCAATTCCTTAGACTATGTTGATAGTAGTATTCTGATTATAGATAGATTCGGAGCTTCTGGAGACCGAGTCTAGAGACGAGGACATCCCGGAGTAGGATTTTACGCTGTTGAGGTAAGTAACAGTTTTAACTTTGGCTTTGAGGGTATAAACCCGGAGAAATTGATATCATGTGATTGTTTGGTGGTGATACCCACGCTAGGTGACGGGCGTGTGGGTGTGCACCGCGAGGGATTGAGACTTGGTCCGTCCCGTGAGGCTGTGAGTCCTAATGGCTATTATCTGTAGTTATGTGTTTACTTGTTGTTGAACTTGTTTGCCTTCATGTTAGAGATCATGTTTAGGCTTTATTCATGCTCACTATATTTGTACTCAGTCATAGAAACTATTGTACATGTTTACCTCAGTCTCTATTATTTGCTAGTATATTGTGATACTTGATGTGGGTCGTGTTCCCTTATTTGTTGATGATGGTGAGGCTAGAAAGGTACATGATTGAGTGAGGCCGAGGGCCTGGTTGTGAGGATATTAATACCATAGCGCGTGAGTTGTCCGCGTAGTACGTGAGTTGACCATGCGGGTCCAGGTATTGATACCATAGCGCGTGAGTTGTCCGCGTAGCACGTGAGTTGACCGTGCGGATCCATGTATTGATATGGTAGCACGTGAGTTATCCGTGCTTAGCGCTTGGGCTTTGGGAGCTCCTCCGGAGTCTGTACATACCCCCAGTGAGCGCAGAGTGTAGAGTGTTGAGTGTTGAGTGCTGATTGCGAGTGCTGAGTGATGGAGTGACATTGCTGTGAGGTTGCTATTTACTTTTGTTGTTGCTGCATTTATCTGTTAAATTTCTTTGTGG
>NW_017675614.1:10570-12218 GCF_001879085.1 Nicotiana attenuata
ACAGACTGCCAAAACTGGGAAGTAAACTGACTGCCCCGATCTGAAATGATGGAAACTGGGGCACCATGCAACCGAACAATCTCTCGAATATATATCTCTGCCAGCTGCTCTGAAGAATAAGTAGTACAAATAGGAATAAAGTGCGCGGACTTGGTTAGCCTGTCTACAATCACCCAATTAGCATCGAACTTCTTCAAAGTCCGTGGGAGACCAGTAACAAAGTCCATAGTGATCCTCTCCCACTTCCACTCGGGAATAACTATCTGCTGAAGCAAGCCACCCGGTCTCTGATGCTCATATTTTACTTGCTGACAATTTAAACACCGGGCTACGAATCCCACAATATCTTTCTTCATTCTCCGCCACCAATAGTGCTGCCTCAAATCTTGATACATCTTCGCGGCACCCGGATGAATGGAATGCCGCGAGCTATGGGGCTCCTCCAGAATCAACTCTCTAAGCCCATCCACATTGGGCACAAAAATCCGGCCCTGCATCCTCAACACCCCGTCATCACCGATGACCACATCTCTGGGATGCTGAACTCTGTCCCTAAGGACGAGCAAATGTGGATCATCATACTGGCGCTCTCTGATGCGCTCATATAGGGAAGACCGAGAAACCACGCAAACTAATACCCGATTGGGCTCCAAAATGTCAAACCTCACGAACCGATTGGCCAAAGCCTGAACATCACCCGCAAGAGGTCTCTCCCCAACTGGAAGGTATGCCAAACTCCCCATACTCACTGCCTTTCGGCTCAAAGCATCGGCCACCACATTGGCCTTTCTTGGATGGTATAATACAGTGATATCATAATCCTTAAGCAACTCCAACCATCTTCGCTGCCTCAAATTAAGATCCTTTTGCTTGAACAAATGCTGAAGACTGCGATGATCAGTGAATACCTCACAAGATACACCATACAAGTAATGCCTCCAAATCTTCAGTGCAGTGAACTATGGCAGCCAACTCCAAATCGTGAACGGGGTAGTTCTTCTCATAGGGCTTCAACTAACGAGAAGCATAAGCAATGACTCTACCCTCCGGCATCAACACACAACCAATCCCTACTCTCGAAGCATTACAATATACGGTATATGAACCTGAAGCTGATGGCAACACAAATACTGGAGCTGTGGTCAAAGCTGTCTTGAGCTTCTGAAAGCTCTCCTCACACTCGTCCGACCATACAAATGAAACACCTTTCTGAGTTAACTTGGTCAAGGGTGATGCAATAGATGAGAATCCCTGAACAAACCGGCGATAATAGCCTGCCAAACCAAGAAAACTACGAATCTATGTGGCTGTGGACGGTCTGGGCCAACTCTGCACCGCCTCTATCTTCTTTGGATCAACCTGAATACCCTCACTGGACACCACGTGTCCCAAGAATGCCACCGAACTGAGCCAAAACTCACACTTGGAGAACTTTGCATAAAGCTTCTCTTCCCTCAATCTCTGCAACACAACCCTCAAATGCTCCGCGTGCTCCTCCTGACTACGCGAATATACCAGGATATCATCAATGAAAACTATAACAAATGAGTCAAGATAAGGCCAGAACACGCTGTTCATCAGATGCATGAACGCTGCTGGGGAATTGGTCAGCCCAAAAGACATAACCAGGAACTCATAGTGACCATAT
>NW_017675614.1:13322-63395 GCF_001879085.1 Nicotiana attenuata
ACGGCGGGGACACTGCCTCCACTTGTGGCCCAACTCGCAACACTCATAACAAATCCTAGGTGCTGGAGAAGGGGACTGATAGGAACCCCTCGCACCGGAGTGACCAGCAAAGCACTCGGAGTAGAAGATCCCTGAACAGATGGAGTACGGGATGAGCTCTGAGCTGGGAGGGCACTAAGTGAAGAATGGCCCTGGTGTGAACTATGGGAACCATGACCCGATGATGCTCCTCGATAACCTGAGCGATCAGACTGACCCTGACGGAACTGTCGGCCTCTGCCGTGCTGGAACTGGCCCCTCGAAGGACCACCACTATAGCTACCAGATCCTCGAGGCCTCTTGGCCTTCCTCTCCTCTCTCTCCTGGCGACAGACAGACTCAATCTCCCTGGAAATATCCATAACCTCCTCGAATGTAGCACCAGTCACCCTCTCCCTGGTCATCAGGATACGGAGTTGATAAGTAAGACCATCGACAAACCTCCTGATCCTCTCTCGATCTGTCGGGACCAACCAGATGGCATGACGAGCCAACTCAGAGAACCTCAACTCATACTGTGACACGGTCATGTCTCCCTGATGCAACCATTCAAACTGTCTACGCAGCTCCTCTCTGCGAGACTGCGGTACATACTTCTCCAGAAAGAGAACGGAGAACTGCTGCCAGGATAGGGGTGCTGCACCAACAGGCCTACGCCTCTCAAAATCCTCCCACCAATTAAAAGCAGGTCCTGAAAACAGGTAAGTAGTGAAAGCGACCCCATTGGTCTCCAAGATACCGGCTGTACGAAGCATCCTCTGACACTTATTTAGAAAGCCCTGGTCATCCTCGCCCTCTGCTCCGCTGAAGGTCGGAGGCTGAAGTCTCCCAAATCTCTCCAACCTACGCTGCACATCCTCTGGTATGACAGGAACTACATAGTATTGAGCAGTTGCGACCGGCTGGGCTGGAGGTGCCTCCGGCGTCTGAAGTCCCTGCACGACCTGCTCAGGTGTGCGGTCGGCGGGAGTCTGACTGCCTCTCCCGGCCTGTGAAGTAGCTGCGGCTGTAGTGGCTGAAACCGCCGGAGCTAGGCCAGTGCAAACTGATAAGATCTGAGCCAAGGCCTCCTGAAGAGCCGAAATCACAATAGGCACAGCTGGTGCCTGAGATGGTGCTGCTGGAGGGTCTACAGCTGGAACCTGGTCCTGAACTGGGGCAGCTGGTGGATCAACAGGTGCTGCCCTCGCTGCTCTGCCTCTGCCACAACCACGCCCACGGCCTCTGGTGGCCTCGGGTGGTGGCACTGGTGGTCGTCCACCTCGTCCGGTAGCTCGCGTTCTCACCATCTGTGAGAGGATAGAATAACAGAAGTTTAGTACTCGGACCAACAAGTTCGCACGATAAGAATTTCAAGAATAAGAAGTTTTTCCTAAGGGTTCTGCAGCCTCTAGAGGATAAATACGGACGTCTCCGTACCGATCAGCGAGACTCTACTAAACCTGCTCATGACTCGCGAGACCTAAGTAACCTAGGCTCTGATACCAACTTGTCACGACCCTAACCCCGAACCCGATCGTGATGGCGCCTCTCGTGAAGACAAGGCCAGCCAATAAACAATTTCTCAGTTATTAAATAGTTAAATAGCATAATAATGATCTAATTATAAATAAATAGCACTAAATAACGGAATAACCAGCCCGACACAGCCTAAAACGGGGTGTCACAAGTCATGAGCAACTACAAATCCTGACACA
Source organism: Nicotiana attenuata (assembly GCF_001879085.1). Lineage (NCBI taxonomy): Eukaryota > Viridiplantae > Streptophyta > Magnoliopsida > Solanales > Solanaceae > Nicotiana > Nicotiana attenuata. Next base: position 15,059 of record NW_017675614.1, read on the forward strand.
AGTCTACTAAGCACAGTATCTGATACAACTGTTTTAAGGAAACAAGAAAATAATAAGATAAGGGAGGCACGGGGGGCTGCGGACGCCAATAGCTACCTCGTAGTCTCCGAAACACCGCCTGGACTGGAGGAATCAACACTCCGGAGCGGAACCTGATACACCTGAATCTGCACACAGGGTGCAGGGAGTAAAGTGAATACTCCAACTCAGTGAGTAATGAATATAAATAATGACTGAAAGCAAGAAAACACGTAAAGCATATGACAGTCTATAATGAAGCAGTAAAATCATTTATAATCAGGAAAACCAGTAAGAATCAGGAAAAATGCTCTTTAAACCAGTAAACGGGTAATTGACAAAATATTTATGACAGGTAAACATATAAAAGTTCGCCCCTCGGGCACAGTAACACCACAACCGCCCCTCAGGCAACATCTCACAACAGTAACAGCCCCTCGGGCTAAATCTCACATCACAATGGGTACCCGCGCTCACTGGGGGTGTGCAGACTCTTGGAGGGGCCCCTTACGGCCTAAGCACAATAACAAGCCATCTCGTGGCATCAAATCTAGGCCCTCGGCCTCATATCAATCAAGCCAGCTCGTGGCGTACACATCTCAGGCTCTCGGCCTCCAATCAGTATCAGTATCTCCTCACAATATAGGCCCTCGGCCTTACTCAGTCAAAATCATCACAAGCCCCTCGGGCAATAGTAAAACAGTATTTCTCAGCCCAAACATCATTGAAAATATCATTTAAGTCTCAAAATCGAGTAAAAATGGCTGAGTAGTAAAACAGTGGAAAATAACATTACTGAGTTAAAGTAGTATTTCAAAAGAGTGAGGAAATATCAAATAAAAGCCCCGAAGGGTCCAAATAGTTGGCACGAAGCCCAAATATGGCATTCAGCCAATAAACGATGATAACAAATAGTTTTAAATCAAATACGCGTAAAATCATCAATCAGGACGGACCAAGTCCAAATCCCTAATAGTACACGACTCCACGCTCGTCTCGAGCGTGTGCCTCACCTCAATATAGTACTACGATGCATAATCCGGGGTTTCAAACCCTCAAAACATCATTTACAAGTATTACTCACCTCGAACCGGCTAAATCCCTAGCTCGCGATGCCTTTGCCCTTCGAATTGGCCTCCACATGCGTCGAATCTATCCAAAATCAGAACGAATACATGGAACAAAACCCAAGCGAAAAAATCGAAAAATACCAAAAAATCCCGAAATTAGCGAAACCCGAGCCCCGGGCCCACTTATCGAAACTCAAAAATTTTTACACCAATAGGTTCCTTATCTCCCCACGAGTTCATACATACCAAAAAAATCAAAATCCGTCCACAAATGACCCTTCAAATTCCAAATCAAAATCCAAAATTCCAAGCCCTAGTTCTTCCGTTTTTAGCTTAAGTTTCCATGATTTTCTAGGTGGATTTCACAATAGAATCGAGTTTTTTTGGTCTGAAAGTCTTACCTCCAAAAGTTTCCCCTTGATTCCCTCTTTAATCTCCTTCAAAAAGCTCCCTAAAAGACCAACTATGGAGGAAATGATCCAAAAATCGCGGATGAAACGAATTAAAAACAAACATTCTGCCCAGGCCTTTTTCGATCTGCGGCACAAATCCTGCTTCTGCTGTACCGCACATGCGGTGAACCATCCGCTTCTGTGGAAATTCATTTAACCAGCCCAAACCGCATCTGCGGTCCTTTTGTCGCATCTGCGACTCCGCATGTGCGGTTCCCATACCGCATCTGCGGTTCCTGACCCCAACTCCTAAAACCGCATCTGCGCCTTCACTTCCGCACGTGCGACACCGCACCTGCGGTTCCCATGCCGCACGTGCGACACCGCACCTGCGGTTCCCATGCCGCAGGTGCGAGAACACCAGAAACAGCAATATCAGCTGCTGTAACAATTCACCAATCTCTCCGTTAACCATTCGAATTCACCCCGAGGCCCCCGGGACCTCAACCAAAAGCACAAACATAACCCAACACCTTATTCAAACTTGTTCCAATCATCAAAACACCTCAAACAACATCAAATCTACCAAAACACATCGAATTCAAGCCTAAGTTCCTAAATTCTTCCGGAATACGCTTTTGATCGAAAACCCAACCAAACCACGTCCGAATGTCCTGAAATTTTGCACACACATCCCAAATGACATAACGAAGCTATTGCAACTCTCGGAATTCCATTCCGACCCCTGGATCAAAATCTCGCCTATCAACCGGAAATCGCCAAAATATCAACTTCGCCAATTCAAGCCTAATTCTACTCCGGACCTCCAAAACCCATTCCGATCACACTCCTAAGTCATAAATAACCTCCCGAAGCTATCCAAACCATCGGAACTCACATCCGAGCCCTCTAACACATAAGTCAATATCCGGTTGACTTTTCCAACTCAAACCTTCTTAAAAGAGACTAAGTGTCTCAAACTTCACCAAAACCATTCCGGATTCAATCCAATCAACCCGATACCTCAAAATACGGATAAACAATACATAAAGAAGCAGAAATGGGGAAAACAGAGTAACTCATGAGACGACCGGACGGGTCATCACATCCTCCCCAACTTAAATAAACGTTCGTCCTCGAACGAGCCAAGGAACATACCTGAAGCCTCGATCAGGTGAGGATATCTGCTCCGCATCTCCCGCTCGGTCTCCCAGGTGGCCTCCTCCACGGGCCGACCTCTCCACTGCACCTTCAGCGAACTCCCCCGGGGAATCTTTAGAATTCCCACTGCTTAACTTTCAAATCGCCTCTGACCATCAAATGAAATGTGAATAACCCGTCCTCCTCTCTTTTAAAGAAGGGGCTCTATCTTTTGATCTCAACTTCCGAACCTGACGCTCCAGAATAGCTGCTGGCTCCACATCATAAGTCAAATCACCCTCCAATTGAACCGTGCTGAAGTCCAGAACATGAGACGGATCCTCAATATACTTACGGAGCATAGAAACATGGAAAACCAGATGCACACTCGACAAGCTGGGTGGCAAGGCAAGCTCATAAGCCACCTCCCCAATCCTCCGAAGTACCTCAAAAGGCCCAATGAACCGCGGACTAAACTGCCCTTTCTTTCCAAATCTCATAACACCTTTTGTGGGCGAGACCTTCAACAGAACCTTCTCACCGACCATGAAGGACACATCTCTAACCTTCCTGTCAGCATAACTCTTTTGCCTCGACTGCGCTGTACGAAGTCTCTCCTGAATTACCTTCACTTTATCTAAAGCATCCTGAACCAAATCTGTCCCCAATAGCCTAGCCTCACCGGGCTCAAACCAACCAACTGGAGATCTACACCGCCTCCCGTACAAAGCCTCATATGGGGCCATCTGGATACTCGACTAGTAGCTGTTGTTGTAAGCAAACTTTGCAAGCGGTAGAAACTGATCCCATGACCCTCCGAAATCAATAACACAAGCGCGTAGCATATCCTCTAATATCTGAATAGTGTGCTCGGATTGCCCGTCTGTCTGAGGATGAAAAGCTGTGCTCAACTGCACCTGAGTACCCAACTCTCGCTGAACAGACTACTAGAACTGGGAAGTAAACTGAGTGCCCCAATCTGAAATGATGGAAACTGGGACACCATGCAACCGAACAATCTCCCGAATATATATCTCTGCCAACCGCTCTGAAGAATAAGTAGTACAGATAGGAATGAAGTGCGCGGACTTGGTCAGCCTATCCACAATCACCCAAATAGCATCGAACTTCTTCAAAGTCCGAGGGAGTCCAACTGCAAAATCCATCGTGATCCGCTCCCACTTCCACTCTGGAATATCCATCCTCTGAAGCAAGCTACCCGGTCTTTGATGCTTATATTTCACCTGCTGACAATTGAGACACCGAGCTACAAATCCTACAATATCCTTTTTCATTCTCCCCCACCAGTAATGCTGTCTAAGATCCTGATACATCTTTGTGGCTCCTGGATGAATAGAATACTGCGAGCTATGGGCCTCCTCCAGAATCAACTCTCGAAGTCCATCTACATTGGGCACGCAAATCCGGCCCTGCATCCTCAATACCCCATCATCTCCAATAGTCACATCTCTGGTATCATCATGCTGAACTCTGTCCCTAAGGACGAGTAAATATGGATCATCATACTGGCGCTCTCTGATGCGCTCATATAGGGAAGACCGAGAAACCACACAAGCCAATACCCGACTGGGCTCCGAAATATCCAACCTCATGAACCGGTTGGCTAAAGCCTGAACATCAACCACAAGAGCTCTCTCCCCAACTGGAAGGTATGCCAAACTCCCCATACTCACTGCCTTTCGGCTCAAAGCATCGGCCACCACATTGGCTTTTCCCGGATGGTACAATATAGTGATGTCATAATTCTTAAGTAACTCCAACCATCTCCGCTGCCTCAAATTAAGATCCCTTTGCTTGAACAAATGCTGAAGACTGTGATGATCAGTGAATACCTTACAAGATACGCCATACAAGTAATGCCTCCAAATCTTCAACGCATGAACTATGGCAGCCAACTCCAAATCATGAACGGGGTAGTTCTTCACATGGGGCTTCAACTGACGAGAAGCATAAGCAATAACTCTAACCTCCTACATGAACACACAACCAATCCCTAATCTCAAAGCATCACAATATACGGTATATGAACCTGAAGCTGATGGCAAAACCAACACTGGAGCTGTGGTCAAAGCGGTCTTGAGCTTCTGAAAGCTCCCTCACACTCGTTCGATCATACAAATGAAGCACCCTTCTGAGTCAACTTGGTCAAGGGCGACGCGATAGATGAGAATCCCTGAACAAACCGGCGATAATAGCCTGCCAGACCAAGAAAACTACGGATCTCTGTGGCTGAGGACGGTCTGGGCCAACTCTGTACCGCCTCTAACTTCTTTGGATCAACTTGAATACCCTCGCTGGACACCACGTGTCCCAAGAATGCCACTGAACTGAGCCAAAACTCACACTTGGAGAACTTTGCATAAAGTTTCTCCTCTCTCAATCTCTGCAACACAACCCTCAAATGCTCCGCGTGCTCCTTCTGACTACGCGAATATACCAGGATGTCATCAATGAAAACTATAACAAATGAATCAAGATAAGGCCGGAACACGCTGTTCATCAGATGCATGAACGCTGCTGGGGCATTGGTCAGCCCAAAAGACATAACCAGGAACTCATAATGACCATATCTGGTCCTGAAGGCCGTCTTAAGAATATCTGAATCCCTGATCTTCAACTGGTGATAACCCGAACGGAGATCAATCTTGGAGAATACCCTCGCTCCCTGAAGCTGGTCGAACAAATCATCAATGCGAGGAAAAGGATACTTGTTCTTAACTATCACCTTGTTCAATTGCCTATAATCAATGCACATTCTCATAGTGCCATCCTTTTTCTTTACAAACAGAACTGGCGCACCCTAAGGTGACACACTAGGCCGAATGAACCCTTATCAAGGAATTCCTGAAGCTTCTCCTTTAACTCCTTCAACTCCGCTGGTGCCATACGATACGGCGGAATAGAAATGGGCTGATTGCCCGGCACCAGGTCAACACCAAAATCAATATCCCTGTCCGGGGGCATGCCCGGCAGGTCTGCTGGTAATACATCAGGGAAATCCCTCACAACTGGGACAGAATCAATACTGGGAGTCTCAGCTCCAACATCCCTCACAAAGGCAAGATACGATAAACAACCCTTCCCAACCATACGCTGGGCCTTTAAGAAAGAGATCACTCTACTAGGAACATAATCAGTCACGCCACGCCACTCGATCCGTGGCACACCCGGTATAGCCAATGTGACTGTCTTGGCATGACAATCTGGAATAGCGCGGCACGGAGATAACCAATCCATGCCCAGAATGACATCAAAATCCACCATACTCAAAAATAAAAGATCGACTCGGGTCTCCAGACCCAATAGTCACCAAACACAACCGGTACGCACGGTCTACAACAACAGTATCACCCACCGAGGTAGATACATGAACAGGTAAAGCAAGAAACTCACGAGGAGTACCCAAATAGTGAGCAAAGTATGATAACACATAAGAATAGGTAGAACCGGGATCAAATAGTACAGAGGCATCTCTGTGGCAGACTGAAATAATACTTGTAATGACAGCATCAGAAGAAATGGCATCGGGTCTGCCTGGAAGAGCATAGAAACGGGCATGGCCGCCCCCTGATCGACCTCCCCCTTTGGGGCGACCCCTGGCTGACTGATCCCCACCCCTAGCTAACTGGGCGGGTGGTGGAGCAACTGGTGCTGAAGCTGATGCTGACCCCTCTGCTGGGATGAACTAGCAACACGCCAAGGGGCACTGCCTCCACATGTGGCCCATCTCGCCACACTCGTAACAAATCCTAGGTGCTGGAGAAGGGGACTGATGGGAACCCCTCACACCGGAGTGACCAGCAGATGCACTCGGCGTAGAAGAGCCCTGAACAGATGGAGCACGGGATGAGCTATGAGCTGGGAGGGCACTAAGTGAAGAATGGCCCTGGTGTGAACTGTGGGAACCATGACCCGATAATGCTCCTCGATAACCTGAGCAATCAGACTGACCCTGGCGGAACTGTCGGCCTCTGTCGTGCTGGAACTAGCCCCTCGAAGGACCACCACTGTAGCTACCAGATCTTCGAGGCCTCTTGGCCTCCCTCTCCTCTCGCTCCTGACGACGGACAGACTCAATCTCCCTGGCAATATCCACCACCTCCTCGAATGTACCACCAGTCACCCTCTCCCTGGTCATAAAGATACAGAGCTGATAAATAAGACCATCGACAAACCTCTTGATCCTCTCTCGATCTGTCAGGACCAACCAGATGGCATGACGAGCCAACTCAGAGAATCTCAACGCATACTGTGACACAATCATGTCTCCCTGATGCAACCACTCAAACTGTCTACGCAGCTCCTCTCTGCGAGACTGCGGTACATACTTCTCCAAAAAAGAGAACGGAGAACTGCTGCCAGGAAAGAGGTGCTGCACCAGCAGCCCAACTCCTCTCAAAATCCTCCCACCAAGTAAAAGCGGGTCCTGAAAACTGATAAGTAGTGAAAGCGACCCCGCTGGTCTCCAAGATACCTGCTGTACGAAGCATCCTTTGACACTTGTCTAGAAAGCCCTGGGCATCCTCGCCCTCTGCTCCGCTGAAGGTCGGAGGCTAAAGTCTCCCAAATCTCTCCAACCTACGCTGCTCATCCTCTGGCATGACAGGAACTATATAGTCCTGAGCAGCTGCGACCGGCTGGGCTGGATGTGCCCCCGGCGTCTGAAGTCCCTGCAAGACCTGCTCAGGTGTGCGGGCGGCGGGAGTCTGACTGCCTCTCCCAGCCTGTGAAGTAGCTGCGGCTGTAGTGGCTGAAACCGTCTGAGCTAGGCCAGTGCAAACTGATAATATCTAAGCCAAGGCCTCCTAAAGACCCGGAATCACAATAGGCACAGCTGGTGCCTGAGCTGGTGCTGTTGGAGGGTCCACAGCTGGGACCTGGTCCTGAACTGGGGCAGCTGGTGGATCTGCTGGTACTGCCCCCGTTGCTCTACCTCTACCACAACCACGACCGCATCCTCGGCCTCTGGTGGCCGCGGCTGGTGGCACTGGTGGTCGTCCATCCTGTCCGGGAGCGCGTGTCCTCACCATCTGTGAGAGAATGGAACAACAGAAGTTTAGTACTCGGATCAACAACTTGCACGATAAGAATTTCAAGAATGTGAAGTTTTCCTAAAGGTTCCGCAGCCTCTCGAGGATAAATACAGACGTCTCCGTACCAATCCACGAGACTCTACTAAACCTGCTCACGACTTGTGAGACCTATGTAACCTAGGCTCTGATACCAACTTGTCACGATCCTAACCCCGAACCCGGTCGTGATGGCGCCTCTCGTGAAGACAAGGCCAGCCAGTTTAATCTAATTCATCTTTTAAAGTAGTTAAACAACACAAAATAGTCTAAACATGATTTAAATTCTAAGTAGCGGAAATATCAATAATAATGCAGAAATCCAACCCAACACAGCCCTAACCGGGGTGTCACAAGTCAAGAGCATCTACGAATCACAATACAGTCTACTAAAGTCATAAACTACTACAAGTGTTTGTAGGAAACAGAGATGATAGAAGAGTAGAGACACGGGGCTGCGGACGCCAACAGCTACCTCGTAATCTCCAAAAAAGCCCGCCTGGAACTGGAGGAAAATCAACATTCTGGAGCGGAACCAGCTATGCCTGAATCTGCACACAGGGTGCAGGGAGTAAAGTGGGTACTCCAACTCAGTGAGTAATGAATATAAATAATGACTGAAAGTAAGAAAACACGTAAAGCACAAGACAGTCTATAATGAAGCAGTAAAATCATTTATAATCAGGAAAACCAGTAAGAATCATGAAAAATGCTCTTTAAACCAGTAAACAGGTAATTGACAGATAATTATGATAAAGTAGCAAATAAAAGTTCGCCCCTCGGGCACAATAACACCACAACCGCCCCTCAGGCTCAATCTCACATCACACTGGGTACCCGTGCTCACTGGGGGTGTGCAGACTCCTGGAGGGGCCCCATACGGCCCAAGCGCAATAACAAGCCATCTCGTGGCATCAAATCTAGGCCCTCAGCCTCATATCAATCAAGCCACCTCGTGGCGTACACATCTCAGGCTCTCGACCAATCAGTATCTGTATCTCCTCACAATATAGGCCCTCGGCCTTACTATGTCAAAAATCATCACAAGCCCCTCGGGCAATAATAAAACAGTGTTTCTCAGCCCAAACATCATTTAAAAATATCATTTAAGTCTCAAACTGAGTAAAAACGGCTGAGTAGTAAAACAGTGGAATTTAATATGACTGAGTTCAAGTAGTAAATCAAAACAGTGAGGAAAATATCAAATAAACACCCCGAAGGGTTCAAGTAGTTGGCACGAAGCCCAAATATGGCATCCCGCCCAATATACGATGATAACAAATAATTTTAAATCAATTACGCGGTAAAATCATCAATCGGGACAGACCAAGTCCAAATCCCTAATAGTACACGACCCCACGCTCGTCATCGAGCGTGTGCCTCGCCTCAACATAGTACTATGATGCACAATCCGGGGTTTCAAACCCTCAGAACATCATTTACAAGCATTACTCACCTCGAACCGGCTAAATCCCTAGCTCGCGACGCCTTTGCCCTTCGAATTGGCCTCCACGTGCGTCGAATCTATCCAAAATCAGAATGAATACGTCACAATATGCTAAGGGAACAAGGCCCAAGCGAAAACAATCGAAAAATACCAAAAATCCCGAAATTAGCAAAACCCGGGCCCACTTCTCGAAACTCAGAAATTTTTACCCCTTTAGGTTCCTTATCTCCCCACGAGTTCATACATACCAAAAACATCAAAATCTGTCCACAAATGACCCTTCAAATCCCAAATTAAAAGTCCAAAATTCTAAGCCCTAGTTCTTCCATTTTTAGCTTAAGTTTCCATGATTTTCTAGGTAAATTTCACAATAGAATCGAGTTTTAAGTCCAAAAAGCTTACCTCAAATCGTTTCCCCTTGAATCCCTCTTTAATCTCCTTCAAAACGCTCTCAAAATGATCAACTATGGGTGAAAATAGACCCAAAATCCTGGACAAGACAACTGAAAACATGTTGCCCAGGGTTTTCCGCATCTGCGGTGCAAAGCCCGCTTCTGCGGTACCGCATATGCGGTCAATCCATCTGCTTCTGCGAAAATTTATTAAACCGGCCCAAACCGCATATGCGGTCCTTTTGTCGCATCTGCGACTCCGCAGGTGCGGTTCCCATACCGCATCTGCGGTTCCTGACCCCAACTCCTAAGACCGCATCTGCGCCTTCACTTCCACACGTGCGACCCTGCGGTCCCCAAACCGCAGGTGCGAAAACACCAGAAACAGCAATATCAGCTGCTCCAACAATTCACCAATCTCTCCGTTAACCATCCGAATTCACCCCGAGGCCCCCGGGACCTCAACCAAAAGCACAAACATAACCCAACACCTTATTCAAACTTGTTCCAATCATCAAAACACCTCAAACAACATCAAATCTACCAAATCACATCGAGTTCAAGCCTAAGCTTCTAAAAAAATCTTCCGAAATACGCTTTTGATCAAAAACCCAACCAAACCACGTCCGAATGACCTGAAATTTTGCACGCACATCCCAAATCACATAGTGAAGCTACTGCAACTCTCAGAATTCCATTCCGACCCCTATATCAAAATCTCTCCTACCAACCGGAAATCGCCAAAATCTCAACTTCGCCAATTCAAGCCTAAATCTACTCCGGACCTCCAAAACCCATTCCGATCACACTCCTAAGTCATAAATCACCTCCCGAAGCTTACCGAACCATCAGAACTCACATCCGAGTCCTCTAACCCATAAGTCAACATCCGGTTGACTTTGCCAACTCAAACCTTCTTAAAAGAGACTAAGTGTCTCAAACTTCACCAAAATCATTCCGGATTAAATCCAACCTACCCGATACCTCGAAACACGGATAAAAAATACATAAAGAAGCAGAAATGGGAGAAACGGAGCGGTAACTCATGAGACGACCGGCCGGGTCGTCACAATATACTTTCCAAACATCAATTTTGCATCATTATTTAGTTTACAAATCTATACAAGCAATTTCCATAATTTTTCATAATTTTTAGAGCTTTTAAATTGATTTTCGTGCATTCAAATTACTTGAATAATTGTTAATTACTCCTTCAAATTATTTTGTGGTGACTCAGTTACCTAAATTATTATTTTGCATCTATAATATATGTTTCAAATACTTTTAACTCAATTTTTTTTATTTACATAGTATTTTAGGCTACTTGCTCAATCTTGCAATAATAGCCTATATTTTACATTTGTATTGCATTTGTTATTTTATTCAGGGTCGAAATAATATCCTACATTTTTATAATCTTCTACTATTATTTTAAGATATTACTTTTTATAAAGGGCATTTTTATAATTTTATTTTATTTATTTATTATATTATTTTTCCCTTAATTTCTTATTTTTAAAACCCTGCCCAAAATTAGTATCAATTTCGGACCAAAAACCCCAAATCTCTGGCCCAACCCCTAAGCCCACTCCAAACGACCCCAATTCCCAACCCAGTCCAAAAAAAAACTGACCCAACTCTTCTCAAATCCCAGCCGTTGATCAAAAGTGATCAACGGCTCATAATATTTCCCCCATTTCTCTTATAACCCGACCCCTAACCCTAGAGACCCATTGTTTCTGCTCAGCCTCCCTCAAACACTCCTCATCCCACTTGAAACCCTAATCGCCGCCCTCTCCAAATCTTCCTCTAATCCTATCAACAATGGGATTCTCCCATTATTTACTTACCATGCTGTTGTTCCTCCGCTGCTAGGTGTTTCTCTATGATGTTACTTAGTACTTGCCTAAACATTGCAAGTACTATCTCTTCGATTCTGCTTGTTCACTTCAACCGTTTGAATCTGGACAATACTTAGTCCATATACAGCATGACCATGGCTATATGGGTCCGATTAGCCAGGATTCCCAGCCAATCTTCGATTTCTGTCAACTAGGGTTTACCTATTTTTTTCCTAATCTAATTTTATTTGATTCTGCATGTTAATACTTCCTTATTTATGTTTGATTTTATAGTTTTCCTTGTTTACTTGTTCGATTTCTGTCACTATATAAACCCCTCCCCCATTCCCCTTGAGGACAAACCTAAATCGCTATAATCTCACTAAAATTTGAAGCCTTATTCTATGGTTCCTTCATTATCTTATTCTGTGCTTTGTTTTGGCTGGCCGAAAGCCAAGGCCACTGAGGGTCTACTATTCGAACTTTCTCTTGGTGCGAGCATTGCCCGAGGTTCTTTTGAAACTCTTTGGGAATTTTGACGCATTGAGGTTCTGGGTTCTTGTGGATCTTTTATTCTTTATTGTTATACGTTTAACTGGTTAGCCACTTGACTTTTGCAATTCCATCCCTTATGTGTCTTTGATTCATGGCTTAATATGTTTCTGGGTTACCTTTATGCCTGGCTCTGCCAACTTTACACTTGTTTAAGTCTTTTAGCATTTAACTCTCTCCTAATGATGCTAGTCCTGGGATTTTCTTAGTCTAATAAGTAATCTGACTCGCTTAAGTTCGTTTAACCAATGTATTAGTGCCTAAGTGTTCCTAAACATGCTTACTTGCTTTGCCCTGATCTCTGTAATGAATACTTCATGTTTTGTAATGACCTGTGTTAGAACTTTCTTTGTTAACTATGACATGTTTCCCGACTACTTGTCATTTAGCATGCTCATTTGATCCCATACCCCGTTAGTGATTGGTTGAGATTTTAACAAACTGCTTCAACCTGTATTCTTTATCATGTTTGAACTATTTTGTTTCATGGCATAATCTGGACCTTCTTTAGTCAATTAGTCTACTGTGCCAACGCTAGAATGCCTACATGTTCTATTTGACATGAATTTACTTTCCCACTCTGTTCTGAATCTATGGAATTGTTACACCCCAAGTTTTCATACGTGAGAGTACGTCGTAAGTCATTGATGTAAGCTCGAAAATGAGATTATATTTGGAAGCAAATAAAGTAAGTTAATCATGTTACCTTGGAGGTTACAAATATTTAAGATCATGAATAACAAGTACCAAAAGGGTTGGAAAGCTTAGTCGCTAAACGAATTGAAGAAAATAAGTTTCGTCGAAAATCGACAAGTTTGGAATGTAATAACATATTCTTTTGGGGAGAGACTAGGGTGATTAACATGATGAGGAGGTTAAGTTATGAGTTATTATAGTCATATGATAGTCGTGTGTTATGTTTTGAAGTCAAGCGAGTTGTGGAACAAAAGTTGGAAAAAGGTCATCACAAGTTTCATTCATAAATGTGCTGAAAATTAGGTCAAATGTAACTGAGCTTTTCTCCCAATATACTTGGAATTAGGGGATGATCTACATATCAAATTGAAGATCAACGAGTCTAGTTTCCAACGCATTAAACCGTTCGTCGATACAATATTGGAGTAGAGAGATATTTGCATTTTTGCGAGACAGCGCAGACTAGTAGGTGACGAGTAGGTGCATCACCTACTTGCCAAAATGAGAGGACTTAATTAAAAGCCCCAAAGTCGGCCAAGAGGGGTCTTTTAAGGAATACAAACTGAGTTATTTCACCTGTATTTCAGACCAAGAAAACCTAATTGAACCCCTGCAACTCCTCCCCCAAAATCCCACACAAACCCTAGGGTATTCCGGGTGTTACGACGCGATTCTAGTGCTGAAAAGTCCGGACAGCATGCTAGTTTTTCTTTCTCCTTCTTGTATCCGTGTTGAGGAACTTATTTTTGATGAAAAAGGACCAGGTTTCGTGGGTGATACTCAGTACAAGGTAAGTTTATGCTTCTCCTTCCATTATCTATGCGTTTGCGAGTTGTAACTCGATCGTAAAGAATAGACCTAGCTAGTTTCGGAAGAATGGTATGTTGTTTGATCTTGTGCAATGGTTGGCTGGTTGTGAACTTATTTTTAAGTTAAATTCATGGCTGGTTTATTGTATAAGAGGTGTAATGATATACTTTTGGTTGTATTTCTCAATTTGAAAGAAAAGACAAGTCGAAACGTGTTTAAGTAAACCGAAAAATTATGTTTGAGTTGATAAACTTGTGGGACTGTTTTTGGGCTGTTTCGTGTTGGTATTGGGTTGTCTCTTTTACTACTGTTTTTATGGAGTTGAGAGGAGGAAGGGTGTGGAGAAGCACCACATAATGGCAAGGTTGTTTGTTGGTCGTTCATCGTAACATTTTCGGATTGTTTGACACTATTATGGTTGTCGTGTTGTGTATGAAGTGATAGGGGTATGTTGGGCTGTTTGTGATTGTTTTGACTAGTGTGAAGTCATATATATAGGGGAGGTGCTGTCCATTTCATTGTAAAATAGATTGTGGTTGATACATAATAGTTACGACGCTTAAACGATAACGAGAGTGTCATTTCTCTTATTGTAGACTAAGGAGCCGTGAAATTGCATAGCTTGAGGTCGGGAAGAATATACAAGGTATGTTAAGGCTCTTCCTTCATTCTTTTGGCATGATCTAAAGTGAAACGAACATAAACGATACGCTATTTCATAATGAATCTACTCCTAGCAACTAAGGTTGTCCATGTTATTCTTTCCTTACAAAGTTATTCCAAGAAAGTATATATGATCCTTGAGTCCTAGTGAAGTTCATATTGATGGTATGATGTCCATAATGTTAATCGATGGTGCAATGACCTTATGTCACTCCAAAAGGTTTAGAACGTGACTCCATGAGTCCAGCATGCATTATATATGTATCTACTTTACTCTACCGAGCTGCGCTATAGTCGGCCGGGTATGGCACCTATTGTGCAACCACTGATCAGTTGGGTTTACCGAGCTCCACGTGCCCGGGATGGCCGGGTACGTTTTTACGGAGTCCTCTTTGAGGCCGGGTATGATATGATGATGATGATGCCCACAGAGGCGTATGTTTTTAAAAGCTTATGTATATATATGTATTATGCATTTCATGTCAGTAGCCCCCAGAGGCACTCAGATGTTACAGGTTGTATCTCCTCTATCTCTCTTTACGTTACTGATCTTGTTTATACTTTCCTGCCTTACATACTCGGTACTTTATTCGTACTGACGTCCCTTTTGCCTGGGGACGCTGCGTTTCATGCCCGCAGGTCCCGATAGACAGGTTGACATTCCTCCAAGTAGGCTATCAGTTCAGCGGAAGGTGTTGGTGCACTCCACTTGCTTCGGAGTTGCCTATTTGGTCAGCATGCTTTGGATATGTATTGATTGGTATGGCGGGGCCCTGTCCCGACCATTATGATATTAGGTACTCTTAGAGGCTTGTAGACAGATGTCAGGTGTATGGATACTTGTATGGCCTTTTCGGCTTATGTTTTGAGTTTACAAATGGTCATGTCGGCCTTATAGGCCCGTATGTCACATGTATAAGTTTGCATATCATGGTGGGTCGTCATATGTTGAGTATTCCCCTTTGTTTCATTCTTGTTATCTCATGACGATTTTTTTTTAGCTCATTTACCATGATAGTATGATAAGAAAGATATGTTATGTTGGTACTCGGTTGAGTAAGGCACCGGGTGCCCGTCGCGGCCCTTCGGTTTGGGTCATGACAAAAGTGGTATCCGAGCAGTTCTGTCCTAGGGAGTCTACAAGCCATGTCTCGTAGAGTCTTGTTTATGGGTGTTTTGTGCACCACACTTATATGCAGGAGGCTACAGGGCATTTAGGATTGTCACTCTTTCTTCTTATTCTAGATCGTGTGGTAGAGCTCAATTGTAAGAATTCAAACTCCTAAATTTGACTTTAGTCGTAATACAACGATACCTTCATCCACAAAGACAGTTGGTAAGAGATTGAATGTGGCTCTGGAAGAGCTGAGTTGGAGGAACTCAATTTTGCATCACGCTTATAATGAGTAAATGTAAGGTCTTCGGCAGATTATGTGTGTACTAAGATGTGTAAGCTTCTTGATAAGGAGCCCTAAAGCATGAATATCTATCCACCGATATGGTAAAAAGCAATAAGAGAATCAGAGGGTAGATACAAATTTCAACAAGCAAAAGAAGCAAGGTGAAGAAGGGTACGAGGTATCCAGTTATTGAAGATTATCTGTTTTTCCAATTCAGGCAGAGAGACATAAGTATTATGAGTTAGTTTCAACAATAACAGAGATCTATTCAATTGGCCACACCCATCTCAGTTGTGCCCTATGGGAGCTAACATATATTATTTAAGAGAAATATGGAATATCAGGATCCGATGGGAGTTAGAGTGACCCAAAATAGTGAATGGATTGTTAGCATTAGCTGACATTTCTGATGGATATTGCAAATGTGGTAATAGTTCTCCTTGTGAGACAACTCGACAGTGCACTCTAGAATAGTACATTTAGATATGAAATACTAGAATGTCCAGAAAATTTAGATGATCGGCACAATCCTAGAAGAGATAAATATTTACCTTTGTATGGCTCCTGTCCCTAGTAAAGAGAGAATGTTAGGCGACCCGAAGAGCCAGTGGATGGAGTAAGGGGAGTTAAAAGAGAAAGAATATTTTATTGAAGTTTTCAGAATAAGGTGATAAACAGAAGTATTAGTAGGAGAATAAGAAGAGAGTAAATAAAGTATTATGAGTAAGATGTGATAAATGGGTGATAACGGTAAATCAAAATATGACACGATGATAGAGTCTATAGTCAAGTGAAGGAATAGACAAGAGGTGACAGGCCTTGAGACAAGAAAAGAGTATAGGCAAAAGGCTATATCCTCATACGAGAATTGAGTTGGTGACTCGAACATGATTACCAGAAGGAAAAAAAAAATTATTAGACCCCCGTAGTAATAGAAATTAGTATGGTCTAGTAAACAAGATGGAACCCAACATGAATTAGGGACCGGAGGATTTGATAATAGTCGACATCGTGAGAATTTCAGAGATCGTGTTCTAACAGTAATAAAATAGACAATAGACGAATAACCTTTAAAGGTCATTTAGGAAGTCGCTTACCTAAAGCAAGCAGTCTGAGCAGAGCTAATCTTAAGGGACTAAGTGTGCCAGTTACACTAGGTGTCACCTTCGTGCGTAAGAAATTTAGTTATCCCTGGTACAGAAGGTTACCATAAGGCGATTAAGGTTCATTGATAATGTGAAAAGACGCCAAAGATTAAGAGGTGAAACATCTATAGGTAGATCGTCATAGTACTAAATCTTAGTACTCCCCTAAAGGGGGAATATGGTGTGATATGGTATTAAGTCGGAGTTAAGCGGTTCAGGTAACTATGGAATGGTAAAGGAAGAATGTGGTAAAAAGGAGAAAGGGATGATGTTGCATTTGTTCAGTTCCTACAGATATGTTGCGACTCCAGAACATTACACAAGCACGTTATCGGAGAGAGGCAGTAAGGGTTCCCACACCAGATGTTAATGATAAATAAATGTGAATGAACACTTGATACATAAGGAGCCAGTACGAGTGGTAAGTTAAGACAAAGAAAATAACCCAAGAGAGATTATGCAGAATATATATGAGAATGGACCAACGAGTAATTAGTAGTTGATTCAGGAAGAGCCCGGTTATGGCTAGACAAGAAGTCACAGATAAATGAATAGATCATGCAAGTGAACCGCAGCATAGGGAATTCAGTCTCGTAGATACGAGATTACAATCATCTGAAAATTTTCAGATAGGAGTTGAGACCTTTAAAGGTACCATTTATGTTTTATGAAAATAAGAGAGAGTGCCAATAAGGAGACAGTCAAAATTTGAGATTAAAAGTAACCCTACGAGCACAAGGGCATGAAGTTATGTAACTAAGGATTATTGTAGGCAAGTAAGAACAACAAAAATTTCCTTCGAGTGTACGACATATCAAGCTCGCAACTTTACAAGAGCCAGAAGGTCTCCCTAAGTACTACAATAAAAGACTAGCTGAGGAAATAAGGAAGAAGGTTTCCACCTAAGCATAGTGAGCTAAATAGTAAATGATCTTGTAACAACAGTCTCACTACAATATTGTATACACTCCATAAGAAAGTGGCACCTATCATGGCTAATGAAAAAAAAAACTTATAAAAGGTGATGTTTGAGATCATACGAGGTATAGGAAATTATAGTATTCGTGGGCAATAAGACAAGCCAAGTATTCATGCAACAAGTGATAGAACGACCAGGAAAAGTTAATGCTTACATTTAAGGACAACTGAGAAGGAACGAAAGGAAATTTATGGTGCTAGCAAGTTAAAGGAAGGTTGCGAGTAGTATAAATAGATAAGTGTAGGTCGTAAGGTAAAGTATCGCAGAGCAACAAGGTTTTAGGTAGATAGGAGTAAGGATGTGAAAAGGTGAGTGAGAAGGTGACGAGAATATGTATGTCCTTGGGATTAAACCCATCAAAACAAGGGAATGATGATTTCCATATATAATAAAAAGCTCGGTACAGCCTGAATGAACACAGAGGAGTCTAAGACTAGGAGCAATTAGAAGAGAGGAAATGCTGCCCCGTTAGTAGAATAAGGGTGTAATTGTGCTAGATAAAAGGATGACATTTAGGCCTTTGATTGAGGAATGATTTAAAGAAAAGGGATTTTATGAATTGCACGGGATTGGAATACCCCCATAAGATGAATCATGTTAGGATGCTATGAAATACGGTTATTGAGGTATAGTATCGTCCCAAGGTGGATCGGGCAAATCACTTCAGATGTTCCCCGATGAGACGTGAGCCCTAGTGACAATGTATTACGTAAGAGGTTTCAAGTTATCAGTGGTAGATTTTGGATTAACATTAAGGTGAATCACCAATGGATGGATAAAAGTTGCAAAGTATGAGATGAGATTAAACCGTCATTATTAAGATTAACAGTAATGAGGAAGCATTAAAGGACTTAGATTTATACATATAGGACAAGCAGTGAAAGAATAACCCAGAGCTGGGTGGCAGACCTCGGTAATAATAAACCGAAGTAAGAGTTAGGATATAGCATGACCTACCTAGATATAGTAAAACCATAGTCGTAAGTTCGACAAAGTACCAAGCGAAGAACTTTAGTACACCTATAGATGCCTAGAGGGACATCTTGTCATAGTTCTATATATGTTCACAAAGTGAGACCTAGAGATTGGCTAAAAGCTGGAGGAAAAAGGAGAGAAGAGTCGCATAGGCACACATACAAGTACATGGTTGTACATGATGCATGTTAGAAGGTAACAACAGTTACGAGATTGGAAGAATTCCGACCACAGGTCGTGGTGTGAGAAAGAGGCCTAAAGGGGGGAATACCCTGGCCTTTGGATTTATTTACAGAACAGTTTCCTAGATGTCAAGGACAATATTAACGTATTCGTAAGAGTTACAGGTTATGAGATTGATAAGTGAATTTGTCAACATTCGAGGACGAATGTTCCAAAGGGGGGAATGATGTTACACCCCAAGTTTTCATACGTGAGAGTACGTCGTAAGTCATTGATGTAAGCTCGAAAATGAGATTATATTTGGAAGCAAATAAAGTAAGTTAATCATGTTACCTTGGAGGTTACAAATATTTAAGATCATGAATAACAAGTACCAAAAGGGTTGGAAAGCTTAGTCGCTAAACGAATTGAAGAAAATAAGTTTCGTCGAAAATCGACAAGTTTGGAATGTAATAACATATTCTTTTGGGGTGAGACTAGGGTGATTAACATGATGAGGAGGTTAATTTATGAGTTATTGTAGTCGTATGATAGTCGTGTGTTATGTTTTTAAGTCAAACGAGTTATGGAACAAAAGTTAGCAAAGATCATCACAAGTTGCATTTATAATGTGCTGAAATTTAGGTCAAATGTAGATGCACTTTTCTCCCAATATACTTGGAATCAATGGATGATCTACATATCAAATTGAAGATCTACGAGTCTAGTTTCCAACGCATTAAACCGTTCGTCGATACGATATTGGAGTAGAGAGATATTTGCATTTTTGCGAGACAGCGCAGACTGGTAGGTGACAAGTAGGTGCATCACCTACTTGCCAAAATGAGAGGACTTAATTAAAAGCCCCAAAGTCGGCCAAGAGGGGTCTTTTAAGGGAATACAAACTGAGTTATTTCACCTGTATTTCAGACCAAGAAAACCTAATTGAACCCCTGCAACTCCTCCCCCAAAATCCCACACAAACCCTAGGGTATTCCGGGTGTTACGACGCGATTCTAGTGCTGAAAAGTCCGGACAGCATGCTAGTTTCTCTTTCTCCTTCTTGTATCCGTGTTGAGGAACTTATTTTTGATGAAAAAGGACCAGGTTTCGTGGGTGATACTCAGTACAAGGTAAGTTTATGCTTCTCCTTCCATTATCTATGCGTTTGCGAGTTGTAACTCGATCGTAAAGAATAGACCTAGCTAGTTTCGGAAGAATGGTATGTTGTTTGATCTTGTGCAATGGTTGGCTGGTTGTGAACTTATTTTTAAGTTAAATTCATGGCTGGTTTATTGTATAAGAGGTGTAATGATGTACTTTTGGTTGTATTTCTCAATTTGAAAGAAAAGACAAGTCGAAACGTGTTTAAGTAAACCGAAAAATTATGTTTGAGTTGATGAACTTGTGGGACTGTTTTTGGGCTGTTTCGTGTTGGTATTGGGTTGTCTCTTTTACTACTGTTTTTATGGAGTTGAGAGGAGGAAGGGTGTGGAGAAACACCACATAATGGCAAGGTTGTTTGTTGGTCGTTCATCGTAACATTTTCGGATTGTTTGACACTATTATGGTTGTCGTGTTGTGTATGAAGTGATAGGGGTATGTTGGGCTGTTTGTGATTGTTTTGACTAGTGTGAAGTCATATATATAGGGGAGGTGCTGTCCATTTCATTGTAAAATAGATTGTGGTCGATACATAATAGTTACGACGCTTAAACGATAACGAGAGTGTCATTTCTCTTATTGTAGACTAAGGAGCCGTGAAATTGCATAGCTTGAGGTTGGGAAGAATATACAAGGTATGTTAAGGCTCTTCCTTCATTCTTTTGGCATGATCTAAAGTGAAACGAACATAAACGATACGCTATTTCATAATGAATCTACTCCTAGCAACTAAGGTTGTCCATGTTATTCTTTCCTTACAAAGTTATTCCAAGAAAGTGTATATGACCCTTAAGTCCTAGTGAAGTTCATATTGATGGTATGATGTCCATAATGTTAATCGATGGTGCAATGACCTTATGTCACTCCAAAAGGTTTAGAACGTGACTCCATGAGTCCAGCATGCATTATATATGTATCTATTTTACTCTACCGAGCCGCGCTATAGTCGGTCGGGTATGGCACCTATTGTGCAACCACTGATCAGTTGGGTTTACCGAGCTCCACGTGGCCGGGTACGTTTTTACCGAGTCCTCTTTGAGGCCGGGTATGATATGATGATGATGATGCCCACAGAGGCGTATGTTTTTAAAAGTTTATGTATATATATGTATTATGCATTTCATGTCAGTAGCCCCCAGAGGCACTCAGATGTTACAGGTTGTATCTCCTCTATCTCTCTTTACATTACTGTTCTTATTTATGCTTTCCTGCCTTACATACTCGGTACTTTATTCGTACTGACGTCCCTTTTGCCTGGGGACGTTGCGTTTCATGCCGGCAGGTCCCGATAGACAGGTTGACATTCCTCCTAGTAGGCTATCAGCTCAGCGAAGGTGTTGGTATACTCCACTTGCTCCGGAGTTGCCTATTTGGTCAGTATGCTTTGGATATGTATTGATTGGTATGGCGGGGCCCTGTCCCGACCTTTATGATATTAGGTACTCTTAGAGGCTTGTAGACAGATGTCAGGTGTATGGATACTTGTATGGCCTTTTCGGCTTATGTTTTGAGTTTACAAATGGCCATGTCGGCCTTATAGGCCCGTATGTCACATGTATAAGTTTGCATATCATGGTGGGTCGTCAGATGTTGAGTATTCCCCTATGTTTCATTCTTGTTATCTCATGACGAGTTTTCTAGCTCATTTACCATGATAGTATAATAAGAAAGATATGTTATGTTGGTACTCGGTTGAGTAAGGCACCGGGTGCTCGTCGCGGCCCATCCGGTTTGGGTCGTGACAGGAATAGTAGTTTTGCATATGTAAAGTGTTCCAATATGTTGTTAAGAACTTTTCTATCAACTATGATCCTGCTTCCCTGCTAATATGTCCCTCAGTAGGTCTTTGGCTCACCTAATTCCCTGTTCCTGCAGTGACTACTTGATTTGTCATGATGTGTGCTCCCTATCATGCCTCTATGCAATCTTGCTTCCTGATAAGAGTTAACATGTTTGTCTTGTGGCACTAAGATGTATAAGCATAATTTGGACCTCTTGGGTTTTCAACTTGTTTGGTATTGTGTATTTGAGCATGATAACTTCTGTCAATCTTGTAAACTTGTTTCTCCCCTAACTCTTTCAATATGTGGTTGCTATGTGTTACTAAGTGTTGAAATCCTGCTGAACCTGCTTCTGAGTCTTGCTGAACCTTATTCTAAGTCTTGTGACCCGTTTGATTAGTTTCTCTGTGTTCTCAACTTCTGCCCCTTAACCATTGTCCACTCTCTCTCATTTGTTACCTATGTTATTCCGTACTTATCATTCTTGGCCGGCTGAAAGCCAAGGCCACCAAGACTCTTACTACTGACCTCCCTAGTGTGAGCACTGCTCGGGATCCATTTGAGACCCTTGTGAACTCTGACACACTAGGATTTGGGGTCCTTTAGTCATTCCCTCTACTACTGAGGCCTACACTACTCCTGACACTCAGCTCTTTCTTTCTGTGGTCTATTGAATATGTAAATTAGTTGGTCAATCTACGGTTGCGTGATCTAGCTTAAGTTCTTCTATGGATTCTGGTTTGTGCTGATGAATATGGTTCATCGGCATGCTGCTGAAGGCCCAGACAATACTGGGTATTTATTTGGGTTTGCTGTGGGCTTACTGCCACTATTTGTACTATATTTGTAATTATTATTGGGCCTGTAATAACTTTTAATAAACAATTGGGATATTAGTAAAAATGGGAAGGGTTAGATTCTTATTGTCTGTAGAAAAGGGGGTAGATAATATGCCTATAGGACTCATTGATTCACTTGTTATATGTGTCGTTCGATCTATATGTGCACTGTAGAAATAATGTCATTAGGGGAAGCACAAACATGTACACTGCCTGTTAGCAAATATGAATCCAAGTGTTGCAATTGTTCTTACTGCTATGTTGCTAGAAAACCTGCCTATAGGAATAAATGTCAATGAACCATCTTTCATTTCGCCTCAGCATATTCACTAGCAATCATGCCTATAAGATTTTGATCACTTCATTTGCTATTGTCTTGCACTGTGCACTAGAAATCATGCCTATAAGATTCTGATCACTTCCTTTGCCATTATCTTGCACTGTTCACCTAGAAAACATGTCTATAGGGTTAAGTATAATGATAAAAAGGCTCTAAGTACTATACGTTAGAGATCATTCCTATAGGGAATAATTGCTCTCCATAATTGGTTAATACTAGACGACTCAACTACTGTTTTATGTACGCTACTATTAGACAGCATAAATAATTTTGGGGCTTCTCCTAACAGCTTTTGCTATCTTTAGACTGCGCAACACCTATAGGTTTAAAACTTGAAACCTGCGATTTCGATAATTAGCTTATAACAACTGTATAATCCCTAATACAAGCGACGTCTTGCATCTGAAACTGGCTGCACGAGGTCACATAGAAACCATGTCTATAGGGCTTAATGGCTTTAATTTGGCCCAATTCTGAAACTATCAAACGCTTAATGTGAGAATTTGTTCGCCTGCATTTGTTGTCTAAGTGTGGAGGCTAACTTGAGCCCTTAATTGCTTTTACATGAAGTCCAATTTATTTTGTATGTCGCCTAGTTTTATCATTTTTTGAGCAGCCTAAGTTAAGTCTAGAACCACCAAAAGTAGAGGTCCAATGCCTCCTGTACCATAGGCATGGCACGGGTAGTGCACGCATAAGGTACGATTTATAATTGAACTAGTGCGCTTTAGGAAACAACTCGAAGATAGTAATCGGGTAGCAGGAGATGATAGTTTGTGCCCGCTAAATAATATGAGTAACACCCTATTCAAAGGAAGTTGCGAAGTATTATTTATGTTACACGGGGCGATCTTTTAGGCTAAAAAGCTTAGGAACCCCCCCCCCCCCATCCTATTTCTATTTATCAAATGTTTGTATTTATTTAAAGTCTTTTAATAATGAATTTTCCCAAACTTCTTGCTTTCTTTGTCTTTGTCTGTCTGACCAATTCATATAATTTGAGTTTGGCCGGAACCCACAGTTGTGGACATCGAAGAGTCCCTAACACCTTCTCTTCGAGGTAATTTGAGCCCTTACCCGATATTTGGTAACGCAAACTGGTTAAGCCAGAGTTATTTGCGAATAGGTGCTGTGAGCATGTGATTTTTGCCCTATATGAATCACTCCTACAGAATCCTAAGGAAATAGATTTTTCTATTGATTATTTGCCATTTTTAAGAATTTTCTTAATTAATTGCATTTTCTGTGCGTGTTTACTTTTTAATTAAATCATGAAAAAATACCTTAAAATGTCATGGATTGCATTTAGGATTTGTTTTTACATTTTTAGAATTAATCAGTAATTATTTGCTTTATAAAAATTTGAAAATCACAAAAATAGCTCATTTTACATTTTTTTTATCTTTTAAAATTTTAGTTTGTTGATTTTTCTCTTTTAATTTAGAATTAAGTGGTGCTTGTAACTTTTATAATTAGTTAAATAGTTTAATTTCACGTTTTAGATAATTTAGGATTTATAACTATTAGGATTTTTAAATTAAAAAAAAGAAAAAAAAAAGAAGAAAAGAAAAGGAATTAAAAAGGATTTTCGGAATTGGGTTAATTAACCAAAGACCCCAAAATTCAACCCAAATCAGCCCAAAAACTCCTACCCAAACCCAGGCCCAAACACCAGCTAACCCGGTCCAGCCCCATTTAATCCCAAACGACCCCGTTTTAGGTGGACTTGATCACAGCCGTTGATTTAATCAATCCAACGGTCCGAAACTGAACGGTCCTTCACCTTATAACTGTCCGAACCAAGTCAACCCACCCCCAAAACCAAAAAAATCACTTCATTTCTTCTGTATCTCACCTTCACTCTAAGAAACCCTAGCCGCCCATAAATCCCACGCGCCTCCACCGTGAACCACCACCGAAAATCGCCTCACGGCGGTTCCGATGGTCCAATCACCCCAAAAATGACACCATGAACTCCCCTTCACCTCCCCATTCCAAATCTCCATTCCTTTTCCTTCGAATCATACCCGGTTCGTTCGAATCTTAAATCAAAAAATTCGGCCAAAACTTTGACCGCTCCAAATCGCTTCAAACTCACACCCTATGACCCTTACCCATCTCTGAGCCCCAAACCAACCTTAGCCCCCCTCGAATCAGCCCCAGTTTGTTCAAATTCCAGATCTTAGATTCCGGAAAAACCCTAGGTCCTCTCCTCCTCTTTGCTTGGTCAGTGAGTGGTCGGATGAACCCCAAACCACCATTAGTCGATTGTCCCCTGTTAAGGGCAGTTGATTAACGACGGTTGAGGGTTCACTTTCTTTCTTCAAAGAGTTCGTCCTAGTTCTTGAAAGATTTCTGAAGCAGACAAGGCTATTCCTCCTCTTCTATTTTATTCGTTTCCCTCTGAGTTTCCCTTCTTCTTTCATTCTTCATGGTTTTGTTTTGCTTTATTTGCATGGCCAGATTTCCTGATTTTAATTTTATCAATTATGCTTCTTTGCTTGTTCATTAATAATAATTATTTAGTTTAGGGCTAATGTTCGAGTTTGCCATCAGGATTTCAGTTTTCTTTTCAATTTGTTTGTTTGTTAGTGTTTAATGATGTTAAAATCATCACTTAGCATCATTCGATTCTCTATTTTGGCTGGTTGATTTAATTGTTTCCAAGGGTGAAATAGGTTATTCACTGTTTGTTAATTGTTAAACGTAAGTTTCAGTTGGTGAATCTTTGAAATGTTTCTGATTTCAAAACCTTTTGATGCCTTTCGATTCCATTTGCCTCTGGTTTCTATTAGAGAATTGTTAGTCTAATTTGTGATTCTTCAGGACTTTTAAGGCTTAAATGAACAAGTAGAAACTTTAGGGACCCATTTGAATTAGAAAAGTTTGGGTTGAGGCTGAAATAAGTAGTAACCTAAAGGGTAAAAAGGGGTTTTTACTTGAGCTGAAGACAAGAAATTTCTAGAAAATGTACAACTGTACCAAGGGCTGTTAAAAGGACTTTACTATTATTCCCTAGGATAAGAAATATGCTTAAAAGGTACCTCCCCATAGGCAGCCTATATATAGGCTCATTCATTCTGCAAAAAAGGAACAGATTTTCATACACGAAATTGATCAACATTTTACTACAAAATATTCCATTCTCCTTCTGAAAATTCAGAGTAAAAAATAATAATCTTAAACCTCTCATTTTTCTCTGATTCTTCACAAGTTTAAAAACATGCTCCGAAAAATAGAGAGTTTTCTTCTTGGTCTACTAGTTGGGGACTTCTGGTTTCAGCTGGTTTGTTTTGGGTTCAGAAGTTTGATCCTCTGTGTTGGTTGAAGCTGTTTGTTCATGGTTGCTGTTCCTACTCCTGAAATTCCTCTAACAGTCTCACTTTCATTTTGCTGATACTTAACTGTTGCATCAAGGTACATATGGCTCTTTTTCCTCTGTTTGATTCCTATGTAATTGAGACTTGCAGATGAATATGAGTTGTTTCATCTTGTTTGACACTGTTCATGTATGTCTTGTTAAGTTTTGCATGCTGAAATTGCAATGGTATTAAGGCTATTCTTTATCTCAAAATACCTGAATTTCTTTACCCATAGCTTCTGTAATAATGCTTTAACTTCTTTGATAGTGTTAATTCTCTCCTGCTAGTATGCATTGCTTTTTCTTCTTGCAATATTTAGTCAATATGTTCAAACTTTCCCCTCCTCAAAACCAGGATGGTTCATTGAGCCTGACCCTTACGTGGTCAGGTCCATGGACTAAGCCTCCTTTTTTTTACTCCCTTTGAGTTCATTTTAGCACTTCACCAAAGCATCCTGCCATGATTCTGAGCTTGGAACTTATGGTGGTTCATGTGTTTAACTCTTAACATGGTTAAACTCATGAATCATTACTGTTTTCTGTATTAAGTGTATAAGTGCTGGGCCTGACAGTATAGAATGTTAGTATAACTGAAGTATTTTTGTGAATTTGACCCTTTCACATGGTCAGATCCATGAAAATACTTAGAAAACAGAGAAAACAGAGTTGATTTGGTAGTGAGAAACTCCAGGTTGGGAGCCTAAGAACAGCTTGTGAGAAGCAGCTCAGTAGCTGACCTCTTGCAGATCTCATGCTTTGGTCTTAAAGAAATTGATGGAAGGAATTTGAAACCAGAAGAAGCTTTCAATTTTTTTTACTACTTTACTTTTTTTAGAACTTCCTTTAGATAATAGCTGTTAGGATACTGATTAAAGGCTTCATTGTATAAACTATGGGACTTACAATACTGTAGATGGACAGTTAATTTTTAATTTAAGCTTAATTATTAGTAGGCTTTCAATAGTAAATTTCCCTTTTGCAATGGATATGTTTAGAGATGTATGTAAATATTGAGTTGGATTGCATTGGCAAGCAGGCCCAAGTCTTGGGCCATTCGATGCAAGTCTGGCCTGGGCCATTAGGCCTAGGCAGTTGGACTTCATAGCTTGCCCAGCAGCAGTTGTTTCGTTCACTGATTACTAAATGCACATCCGATGTGCCTTGCAATTTAGTATGTCAGAACTAGTTTTTGAACTAGTCTTGTTTTGATTTCTTCTTTCAAGAGTGATTTCGTTTCAGCTTTCTCCTCTGATTCATGTATTGGCTAAAAGGTAGATAGTCCCAAATTAGTAAATATAGCCACCTGGGCCCGCCTGAAGTTGAACCCAATGTGGGTTACCTAATTCGAATCTGGTAATAATGTCTTTAAAGTTCTCTTCTAATCTTTGGGCCAAGTGGTGAGCCCAAATTTTGGCTCTCAAAGTTGATCTGCTAACCAACGCTATTGACCCTTTCCTTCTTGACGGAAAATGATTTGAAAAATAAACCTAGTTTTATTGTTAATAGCCTCTTTGCCAAGTTCAAATGAGTACATCCTTAGAATCCCTTAATCAAATAAGTTTCTTCCAAAAACCATTTGAGGTGTGCCATGTTTTAAAACCCACAACATATGGCCCTCATGAACTTAATTAAAGCTTGTAAATTGAGGTGTGCCATGTTAAATAAAACCCCCCTAAGCCCATGGCCCTCGTAAAAATTGGTTAACACTTATAGGAAGTTGAGGTGTGCCATTTTCCCTTTTAATAACCCATGGCCCTCACATAAATATCAACTTAGTATTAAAATAACCCTAAACAATCGTAGTTTGCTTTAGGCCCGATTTATATTAGTATTGCGATTATGTATACGTTCGCATAACATAATTGCAAATTTAACTCTAAAAAAGACTCGAGGGATGTGTTCGCGCAGCTTCAACCAAACTTTCTTAATAAATCAACAAAGCGTTATTAATTGTGGACACGTTCGCGTGACATGATTTTTGACGCTCCAAAAAGAGTATATTTACGCGTAACTCAATTCTTTAATTACGAATAATCAAGCAATTAAAAGCGGTTAAAAGATAAATGCACATATGTCTTTAAAATAAGTAATTAGACAATTTAAGCCAAGTAATAATCACTATCGATCGTGCTATAACCATGGAACCCGGGAATGCCTAACACCTTCTCCCGGATTAACAGAATTCCTTATCTAGAATTTCTGGTTCGCAGACTCTTTAAAAATAAAACTTCCTCGATTTGGGATTTAAAATAAACCGGTGACTTGGGATACCATAATTTATTCCAAGTGGCGATTCTGATAAACTAAATAAGGGAGTGTGACATTATTCATACACCCCGAAGCCTATCCGAAACTCATCCGAGCCCTCGGGGCTCCAAACCAAACATGCACACAAGGCTAAAAATATCATACAAACTTGCTTGCGTGATCAAATCGCCAAAATAACACCTAGAACTACGAATTTAGCACCACATTGCATGACATTTTCAAGAAAGTTTTAAAACTTCTATTTCCTCAACCGAAGGTCCGAATCACGTCAAATCAGTTCCGTTTCTCACCAAATTTCACAGATAAGGTATAAATATCATAAAGGACCTGTACCGGGCTCCGGAATCAAAATACGGATCCGATACCAACAAGTAACCAAATTCTTAAAACCATTATAATTTCAGTCTTTCAATTTTAATCAAAAATTTATTTCTTGGGCTAGGGACCTCGGAATTCAACTTCGGGCATACGCCCAGGTCCCATATTTTACTACGGACCAATCGGGACCGTCAAAACACAGGTTCGTGCTTGTTTACTCAAAACGTTGACCGAAGTCAACTAAAATCAACTTTTTAGGCCAAAAATTATTATTTCATCAATTTTTCACATAAAAGCTTTCCGGAAACACGCCCAGACTGCGCACACAAATCAAGGAGGAACAAAATGAGGTTTTGAAAACCTCGGAATACGAAATCAAGTTCTAAACCCTTTGGGTCATCACACATAAATCACATTCCAAACCATTAATTTTTCACCAAACGGTTCACTAGGACATCCGTAAAGGTTGAGTGTGAAACTGATTTTTCGGCACAAGTATGAGGTGCATCTTATGTATTTTCCCTATATTATATTTGTAAAACATAAACATACTAAAAATTATTTTCACAAAAATTTAAAAGGTTATTCCTTAGTTTCGGAAGACGAAAGTTGAATTCAAGGATAAGAATATACTTAGAAGCACATTGACCAGTATCATAATTTTTGCATGCATGACGTTATTTTCAAAACTTCTATATACCATATGTATGCTATTACATAAGCTATTCGGCGTATCTAAGTTATTCAGTAGCATGACAGACATATTTTTCTTCAAAATCAACCTATATATAATGGAAGATCAATTTTAATTTAGTCTATTATATAAACGGTGACACTAACATACGTAAGAAATAATAAACATGGCAACAAACATGTATGATAGAAGGTCATTTGGTGTTAAAGTATTTAAGTATTATTTTTGGTAATAATTATTGGTATCATTTTCTGCTGAGTCAAAAATAGAAAAACATTTTGGTTTTACTATAAATTTTGCAATCAATCTTTTATTTTGTCAAT
The DNA here is from genome assembly GCF_001879085.1 of Nicotiana attenuata. Lineage (NCBI taxonomy): Eukaryota > Viridiplantae > Streptophyta > Magnoliopsida > Solanales > Solanaceae > Nicotiana > Nicotiana attenuata. Next base: position 44,919 of record NW_017675614.1, read on the forward strand.
CAACATATTCATTTATGCTAGCTAAGATATCTTTTTTATTCTATCATTATCATAGAATTTCTATATACGTGCGTTGCACGTAACTTTTTGCATTAATCAATAAAAAATTAAATGACTATATATATATATATATATATATTAAGTACCTAAATATCATTAACCATTTGTTGGAATAACAAAAAGAGGAAAACCATTATTTGGGAAAAATTATTCAGTTACTTAACGGTATAAATTCGCAATCTCGATTTTTATTTTTAAAATCGTCGCAAAGTTTCTCAATATCTTAATCTTACTCTAACTTATAAACTATTGAAAATTGTTAAAAGTGGTGCATAACAGCACAAACACACTCAAAGAAGTCATTCCACATAATTTCCTTCCAAAGAATCATACTCATATCATAGGTAATGAAATCTTATATAGACTAAATTTTTTTAACAGTAAAACATGTACTTGTAATGTTCAAATTTATAAATGAATGTTACAACCTACTTTTTTGTGTTTAATTTCTAACTCCACTATATGTTGATTTTTAATTATAATACAGAAGTTATCAATATTTTAAGTTACATACTATCAATTAGCATCTAGTCGGGATAGAGTTTCATGCAAATATATTGTAAAAATACATTCGTAAGTATTAATGTATTATAATAAGTTTTTTAACTTTTAAATTGTCTTTCAGTTCAAGTTTTGTCAAATACACAATAAGAAATTTTAGTTTACGAAAAATTAAACTTATAATCAATTCATGTGAATAATTAATAAAAAAAAATCTCCATGTATGAAACATATCAATAGATGTGTAGCTGAGTAAACCAGGATTAGGCAAATATCATCTTGACGTAAGAAATGCAAAACTCACATCTTTAAAAAGATGTTTTCTCATATATATTAACTTGTGTTAGTATCTATAAACGTGTGTTGCATGTTAATATGTGTGACGACCCAAAGGGTCATCACCTGTATTCCTACTCACTCTGTATATCTGAGGCCGTGAAAACCTCACTTGGGGGTTGCCTCGAATTTGTGTGCGCAGTCCGGGCGCGTAGCCGGAACGTTTAAAGATGAATTTGCGAGAAAGATAATAAAAATTTTGATGTTTTGATTGATTAAGGTTGACTTCAGTCAACGTTTTGGGCAAACGGACCCGGACTCGTGATTCGACAGTCCCGGAGGATCCGTAGGATAATATGAGACTTGGGGATGTGCCCAGAATCAAATTCCGAGGTCCCGAGTCCGAGGAATGAATTTTTACGTGAAATTATTTTCTGAAAATAATTAAAGAATTGGAAAGTGTTATTTGCTAGAAGACTGTGCTGTTGGGCTCGTATTTTGGTTCCGACGCCCGGCACAAGTCTTAAATATGAGTTAAGCAATTGCTGTGAAGTTTGGTTAGATTTGGACGTCATTTGACGTGTTTTGAGCTAGCAACAGTAAAATTTGATGTTTCATGAAAATTGGAAGGAAATCATGGGTCTTGAGGCCTAATTCGATGGTGTTTTGGCGATTTGATCGCACGGATGAGTCCGTAGGATGTTGTTGGAGTTGTGTGTATGTTGGGTTTGGAGCCCCGAGGGCTCGGGTGAGTTTTAAGTGGGTCCCGGGAGGGTTTTAGAGTTAAAAGTATCAGAAATAGGTCCAGGTGTTGCAGGCCCCCAGCGCGGCCGCGGTCATTTCTGCGCGGTCCGCGCTGGAAGCCGCGGTGCATTTCTGCGTGGTCCGCGTGGCTAGGTTCAGAGGGCCAGTGAACTCTAGGTCAACCAGCGCGGCCGCGCACCAAATCAGTGCGGTCCGTGCTGGATAGGTTCAGAGAGTCGTTTTCCCTCCCTTCCTCGGCGCGGCCGCGGGGCATTTTTGCGCGGTCCGCGCCAGTCCTTCAGCAAAGTATATAAATCTAAGATTTTCAGTCATTTTGCACTTTTTCAAAACCCAAAACATAAGAAGCGATTTTCCAAACGATTCTTCTCCTTCAAAACGATTGGTAAGTGATTTCTAACTTATTTTCCTTGCTTCTTAACATCTTTAAACATAATTTCAACTTCAAAACAAAGATTTTAATGGGGGAATTTGGGAGTTTAGGGTAGAACTAGGGTTTCAAAATTTGGGGGTTTTGGACCTCAATTTGAGGTCCGATTCCAAAATAACTTATATATCTGAGTTCATGGGGGGATGGGTAGTCGGGTTTTGGTTCGAACCTCGGGTTTTGACCACGTGGGCCCGGGGGCGTTTTGGGAAATTTTGAGTAAAACTTTGGGAAATTTACTTTTCATGCATTCAAATTTATTAGATTAGCATTTGTTGATACACTCAAGCATTTGTGACTAGATTCGAGCGGTTTGGTGGTGAATTCGAAGGGTAAAGCGATACTAGAGGCTTGAGTTGAGTTGGAGCATTCGAGGTAAGTGTTTGATCTAACTTTTGTTTGAGGGAATAGGATTAGAGTATTATTTGCTAATTGCTAAATGTTGAGTACGGTGTATAGGCATGGTGACGAGTATCTATACACCGGTGTCTAGCATGACCGTGAGTCTTTGCTTGTGCTTATTCGGGATTCCGTAGTGACTCCTTCTTGTTTAATTGATGGACTCGATATAATGTGAACAATATGAAGAGGAAAAATATGAATTGTAAACTCCTTGGAGTGTTGGCTCGAAATATGACACGATTAAGACGTAATAAATGAACGAAAGAGGAAGAGTTGTAATTACTCCCTTGCCGGGACGTGTAAGTTAATGTTGTTGCTCCCTTGTCGGGAGTTAATGGTTTATTTTTATTCTCCCTTGCCGGGATGGTTGAATTGATGCTTGTTCCCTTGCCGGGAAATCCTTATATATTATGAAATGGGATCGTGTGGCACGCCGGCCACTTATATATTNCCTAGGCAGTTGGACTTCATAGCTTGCCCAGCAGCAGTTGTTTCGTTCACTGATTACTAAATGCACATCCGATGTGCCTTGCAATTTAGTATGTCAGAACTAGTTTTTGAACTAGTCTTGTTTTGATTTCTTCTTTCAAGAGTGATTTCGTTTCAGCTTTCTCCTCTGATTCATGTATTGGCTAAAAGGTAGATAGTCCCAAATTAGTAAATATAGCCACCTGGGCCCGCCTGAAGTTGAACCCAATGTGGGTTACCTAATTCGAATCTGGTAATAATGTCTTTAAAGTTCTCTTCTAATCTTTGGGCCAAGTGGTGAGCCCAAATTTTGGCTCTCAAAGTTGATCTGCTAACCAACGCTATTGACCCTTTCCTTCTTGACGGAAAATGATTTGAAAAATAAACCTAGTTTTATTGTTAATAGCCTCTTTGCCAAGTTCAAATGAGTACATCCTTAGAATCCCTTAATCAAATAAGTTTCTTCCAAAAACCATTTGAGGTGTGCCATGTTTTAAAACCCACAACATATGGCCCTCATGAACTTAATTAAAGCTTGTAAATTGAGGTGTGCCATGTTAAATAAAACCCCCCTAAGCCCATGGCCCTCGTAAAAATTGGTTAACACTTATAGGAAGTTGAGGTGTGCCATTTTCCCTTTTAATAACCCATGGCCCTCACATAAATATCAACTTAGTATTAAAATAACCCTAAACAATAGTAGTTTGCTTTAGGCCCGATTTAGATTAGTATTGCGATTATGTATACGTTCGTGTAACATAATTGCAAATTTAACTCTAAAAAAGACTCGAGGGATGTGTTCGCGCAAGTTCAACCAAACTTTCTTAATAAATCAACAAAGCGTTATTAATTGTGGACACGTTCGCGTGACATGATTTTTGACGCGCCAAAAAGAGTATACGTACGCATAACTCAATTCTTTAATTACGAATAATCAAGCAATTAAAAGCGGTTAAAAGATAAATGCACATAGGTCTTTAAAATAAGTAATTATACAATTTAAGCCAAGTAATAATCACTAAGAGACCGTGCTAGAATCACGGAACCCGGGAATGCCTAACACCTTCTCCCGGGTTAACAGAATTCCTTATCTAGAATTTCTGGTTCGCAGACTCTTTAAAAATAAAACTTCCTCGATTTGGGATTTAAAATAAATCGGTGACTTGGGACACCATAATTTATTCCAAGTGGCGACTCTGATAAACTAAATAATCCCATCTCGAATAATGTCACTTTAATTGGAAAAACTCCCTTATACCCCCTCTCGGGTGTAGTAAAAAAAGAGGTGTGACACCTCTGGCGACTCTGCTGGGGATAAGAACCCAGAACTTCAGGTTCAGGGTTCAAGAATTCGAGCTTGTTAAATGTGATTTTATTTGGCTTTATTGTTGATATTGCTGTGTTTTGTGGGCTTAATGTGCTAATTGCCATCTATTTACCGCTTTGATATTGCTTGAACTGTATTTAAATGTCTTCTTACGCCTCCCTCCTGAGTCTTCCGAAAAACGATGCTCACGTTCGCATGGCCCACGTTTCTGTTAGAGTTATACAAAATAGAACGGGGCTGGGCAAGCGACAAGGCTGGGCAGACTTTTGTGCTCCCGGTACGTTGCCCCCTCCCCGACTCGAGTTTGTCCGCTCGGGTAAGCCAGGTTTAGAACACAACCCCAGGTTTAAACTTAGAATAACATAACCTCATGCCGGATCCCTAGTAGGAACGTTTATTTGCATCACGTGCATTCGACCTTGGGGACTCAACACAGGGGTTAGGTCCGTCTAGGACAAGTGTACCCAAAATAACATACCATCCTGATGCATCCTACGTGCTATATGAATATTTATTTGTTTCGGCTTGCATGTTGACCGACTTCTAAAATGAAAAAGAAAATCAAAAAAAAATGTGAGAGGTTGGTATTTAGAAAATTCTGAAATTCTGCCGAAATTCCGAAAAAAAAATAGTCATTTCAAAATGAGCCAAAATTTTCAAGTGTCATATTTCCCTGTTCCGTCAAAACTGACCGAACTACGCGGGTCTGATTCTCACCGGATGTGAGATACGTAGGCAAACCTCATCGGTTCCGATCCCAATTTTCAAAAAATCCAAAAAACATTTTCCCTTTATTCCTTCTTTAGAAATCTTTCCTTAGAAAATTCAAAAAAAAAAACAAATCAGAAGCAAAAATCCAAAAAAATTTATTTTTAGAAATCTTTCTTTCGTAAATGTCATAAAAAAAATTTGAAAAAATGAAGTCCAAAAATATTTTTTGCTTTTCTTTAAAAGTGCTTTTGTAAATAAATAAAAAGCTCAGAAATTCAAAACATTTTTCTTAAAAAGTCCCTCTTTCGAAAATTAAGAGGCAACATCCAAAATCCAAAAATATTTCTTTCTTCCTTAGAAAAAGATAAAAACAAATGAAAATTCAAACATAAATATTTTCTTTTTACTTTTGAAATTCCCAAAGTTCAAATCAAAAGAAAAGGAATTTTTAGAAGTCCTTCTTTCAAAAAAAAAATCAAAATCAAAAATCCAAAAAGAAAAATATTTCCTTTCTTCTTTTAAAGTATTATTTTCGAAAATTCCAATAAAAACAATCAAAAATCAAAAATATTTTCTTTTGCCTTAATGCTTTCAAGGTCTGAATTTTATAAAAAGTAAAAAAAAGTTAGCTTATTTATTCCATTCTCATCTTCCCGAACTACGAAAGATCTGATTCATGCGGCGTCATGATACGTAGGCAATCCTCATCGGATTCGATCATAGCCATAAAATTAGTTGAGTGAAAAAATAAACTGAAAAAAAAGAGTGAAAAAAGAAAAAAAAAGAAGAAAAAAAAGAGAGTGAAAAAAAAAGAGTGACAAAAACAAAAAAAAAGAAAGAAAAGAGAGTGCCAAAAAAAAGAGCGGTAGAAACGAAATGAAAAAAAAAATCAAGAGTGATTAAAGAGAGGCAGAAATAAAAGAAAAGAGATAGATACTGATAGGGTTAGTTAAGGCTGGGATGAAATATGCAACCGTTCAAACACATGGTAGAAGCGTTTAACTGTTTAGGTGCATTGCATCTCAACGTGCGATTTCCTATATGTTAAGCGTCTCAAAACTAACAAGGTTGTTGGGTGTGCATTTAGCCAGGTTCTGTTCAGGTGGTTGGTTTTGTTGGTAGTCTAGGCTCCCTTCCTTCACAAGATCCAAAGGCACATATGTCCTCCGCAAGCAATCTACCAATCGTCAATCCTGAGGATAGCCCGGCATCGGCTATTCTGCAGCTAGAATCAGCAGTTGCCGAAGAGAATAAAATGTTGCGTCTCCGCATATTGGAAATGTGGGACGCCTGGTCTAATGGTAGGGAACCGCCAAGTGCAATCCTTGGGTTCCCTGAGTTGATCCCCAGGCCAGGTGAGGTTACCAACGCCCTTGTGCCCAACCCGTTCATCCCATGCGGGCACCCCCCAATGCCCTCCAATGATCCTGACATGCCTTCTGTGGTTCGCCCCCAGGCACCGGCTTCAAGGGCGCCGCCTCCAATGTTCATCTTTCAGGGTCCACAGCTTCAGCCAGAAATAACGTACGTGACCCCGTACTCCTTCGCTCAACCTCCGCAATATGATCTCTCGGTGGAGCAAGAAAAGGTTGTTCAGAATCCCGAGCAAGAGGAAATGGCTCGGAAGATGAAGAGCCTGGAACAGAGCCTGAAAAACATGCAAGGTTTGAGTACCCAAAGGAGTGTCTCATACTCTGACCTCTGTATGTTTCCCTATGTCCACTTGCCAGCTGGCTTCAAGATGCCAAAATTTGAAAAGTACGATGGGCATGGAGACCCGATCGCCCATTTGAAAAGATATTGCAACCAGCCGAGAGGGGCAGGAGGAAAAGAAGAACTTTTGATGGCCTATTTCGAAGAGAGCTTAACCGGAATTGCATCAGAGTGGTATATGGACCAAGACATCTCCCATTGGCACATATGGGATGACCTGGCCTGGGCTTTTGTCAGACAGTTCCAGTACAATGTGGACATAGCTCCGGACAGAAATTCTTTGTCTAACTTCAAAAAGAAATCTTCGGAAAGCTTCTGCGAATATGCTATCAAATGGCATGAGCAAGCTGCTGGGGTAAAGCCTCCAATGGACGTAAGTGAAATGGTCAGGGTCTTTCTGCAGGCCCAAGAGGCTGACTACTTCCAGAACATGATGTCTGCTGTGGGTAAGCCGTTCGCTGGGGCTATCAAAATTTGGGAAATGGTTGGAAACGATTTAAAAACGGGTTGAATCTTGAGTCATGTTGCTTTTAAGGCCACACCATAGTCTGCTCAGAATGGTTCGGAGGGTTTGATGAACAGAAATAGGAGTGAAGAGAGAGCCATGATGGTTTCAAGCACGAGGGGGGCCCGCAGGTCATTCAGCCAATCATATGTGCCTCCTATCGTCCCACAACACTATTATCCCCTTCAAGATGCTACTTATGCCGTGGCACCGCCTCCCTATGCGGTGATGAACGTGCAACCTTACCTGCGGCCACAACATTATCCATAAAACTGAGCTCCACCTCCCAGAAATGCCCATCCTTACCAAGCTCCATATAATCCTCAGCCAAATGATCCCCAATACAATCCTCGCCCAAGAGAGCCTTTCAGAAAGAATCAGTTCACCCCTATTAGTGAATTGTATTCAAGCTTGTTCCATAAACTAATCAGGAAAAATCTATTGCAGCCAGTGGCCCCGAACCGGCCGAACCCTGAGTCCCCATCGCACCAAGCTGATGCTAGATGTGAATACCACTCTGGAGCAGTGGGACACGGTATAGAGGACTGTTGGACCCTCAAAAGGGCAGTTGAAGATTTTATTGAAGCTGAAAGAATTGTTTTCCGGGATGAAGAAGCTCCTGATGTGATGAACAATATGCTGCCTGTCCACAACATCGGGCCAATAGTCGGAATGATTTGTGAAGATGAGGAATTTTATCCGGCACTGAAGGCCATTGCAGGCATTTCCGAGACAGAAGAAAAGCCAAAAAACAGTCACCAAGCATGAAAGTTCTCCAACAGACGGGAATCTCAGTAGCCAGTCTTGCTATCCTTTTTGCATCTGGATCATTTCAAGGTGTGATCCGGATGTTTTACTTTATTATCTTACTTTCCGATGTAAACCCTTCTATTTTTAATATTCAAAAAAAAATCATCATCAAAAAAAAATCAAATGAAATTTTTCCAAGGATGTCTCTTTTCTTAATTTTGTCATTTTTCTTATTCTCTTTTTGTTATGTTAAATGCAGATTTCAATAACATGACCTGCTCACGGACTTCATGCCCAAATCCTGAAATGCTGTCAGACCTCGAAATAATGAATCAAGAATTAGATCTCAATGAAGATAAGTTTAAGGAAATAAAACAAAGATTCGGAACATCTAAAGGAAAATTGGTTCCAGATTGGAAAGGTCCATACATTGCAACAAAAGTACTGCCAAAAGAGTGTGTTGTACTTGGGACACATTGAAGGAAATATCCCTGAAACAAGTGTCAATGCAAATGCAGTCAAAGGTACTATATTGGATCCTCTATATAGCATTAATGTTCTCCGATTGGGATGAAGAAGGCTTTTATTCTTGCTACCCAAACACTATCAACCCCTTGCAAACCCTTTGAGCTGGTTACTCTTCTTTGAATACCCTCTTTGGAACCTGGAAGTTACATTGAAAAAATAATGAATGAAGAATGAAAAAAATGAAAAAAAAGAGAAGATAAATAAAGATACAAAAAGAAGAAGAAGAAGAAGAAGAAAATAAAAAGAAAATGAAATGAAAAAAAAAAGAAAATGAAAAAAAACATGAATGAAAAAGAGAGAGAGAGAGAGAGAGAGAGAGAGAGAGAGAAAAAAAAACAGAAGTTCCCTGAACTACGTTTGACTTGATTCCGAAAGGATACGTAGGCAGCCTCTCTCTGGGGTTTAGTCACACCAAATCAAAAATCCAATTTCCCCTCAAAAGTGAAACTGGGGCAGATTTTATGATGGTTCGGCGACGGTTCGCCAGAGAGGTTCCAAAGTTGTAATTCGATCCAAACTCTTTTTACCCTAAATCCTGTTCAAGTCCTTCTGATCAAGCGATGAGATGTTCAAGAATTGGAGAATGTAGTTGTTTGGATCCGATACAACCAAATGAGAGAAATAAAATGAGAGAGTCTTGTTGGTGAAAATCCACACGGGCACCATAAGGCGATGGTAAGCAAAGAAACGGGAAAACGAGAGAGTCTTGTAGTGAAAACTCAGAAAGAGCACTATAAGACGACGGTAAGAAGAGAAATGAGAGAGATCAATTCGCGAAAACCCGCAAAGGGCGCCACTGACCGAAAAAGGGAATCCCCTACAACCATCGGCACTGAAAGAGTCCTGGCAAGGTTTCCCGGTTTTAAAACACGGGTCATAGTGGGTTTACAAGAAGTTGGATAGTTGTGCAGATCGGGTATCCAGTCCAAGAAGCATGTCATGTCTATTGAAGTCTGCATGTACTCCAGATAAGTCCTTCTTTCTTCTCCCGAAAGGGACACCTCTTGTTAAATTCATTATCATGTCCTTTGTTTACTTTTCGTTGAGTCCCTTTCAGTCTAATCCCTCTTCGAAACTGATACAAAGAAAAGGTGGAAAGATTGGTTTTACAGGTTTCTGCTTAACAAATGCCAAATCCAAAGAAAAGCACCCAGCCTCAGCAGGTACATCAAGTCGATCTCGACTGGCCATGATGGCCGATGCTCCAGGTTCAAATTTGTTGAAAAGAAAAGAAATCCAAAGTCGAATACCCATAAAGGCAGAATAAGAGGAAAGGCCAAAGTCCCACATGGCTGAACCATCATGTGAAATTTTGGGAAGGTCAAGGTCCCTGGGTTTTAAAAGAAAGATTGATCTCCACAAAGTCAACAAGCAACAGAGATGTTCATCGAAAGAGTTGGGCCGAGATCAAGTGATGAAAACAATCAAGGCCACAAAACCAACCACCGTTTCAAACTAACAATTGTTCTTTGTTTGATAACATGAAACAAGTGCAATCCAAAGCAACCTTGCAAGAAGCAGGTGCAACTAAAAAGAAACCGCGCAAGGGTTAAAAAATAGCTTTGCAGCAACAATCGATAAAGGGAAGTCCCCTCCAAATTCTTTCCCGCATTTACTCATTCCACAAAACATATAAAAAATATATATATATAAAATATATATATATATATATATATATATATATATATATATATATATATATGAAAAGAAAGAGATAAGAAGGAAATTCAAAAATAGTAGCCTAGGATCCGCGATCTCTATTTACGCTTTTCCAACATAGGGTCTCCACTCCCTAGTTGAGTTAATTTTTAGACATAGGGTCTCCACTCCCTAGTCGCCTTTTCCAACATAGGGTCTCCACTCCCTAGTTGAGTTAATTTTTAGACATAGGGTCTCCACTCCCTAGTCGCCTTTCCAACATAGGGTCTCCACTCCCTAGTTGAGTTTATTTTTAGACATAGGGTCTCCACTCCCTAGTCGCCTTTTCCAACATAGGGTCTCCACTCCCTAATTGAAGTTATTTTAGACATAGGGTCTTCACTCCCTAGTCGCTTTGCCAACATAGGGTCTCCACTCCCTAGTTGAAGTTATTTTCGACACAGGGTCTCCACTCCCTAGTCTGCTTTTCCAACATAGGGTCTCCACTCCCTAGTTGAGTTATTTTAGACATAGGGTCTCCACTCCCTAGTCGCTTTTTAAATATAGGGTCTCCACTCCCTAGTTGAGTTTATTTTTAGACATAGGGTCTCTACTCCCTAGTCGCTTTTCCAACATAGGGTCTCCACTCCCTAGTTGAGTTTATTTTTAGATATAGGGTCTCCACTCCCTAGTCGCCTTTCCAACATAGGGTCTCCACTCCCTAGTGGAGTTTATTTTAGACATAGGGTCTCCACTCCCTAGTCGTTTTTCCAACATAGGGTCTCCACTCCTTAGTAGATTTTATTTTTAGACATAGGGTCTCCATTTTCTAGTCTGCTTTTCCAACATAGTGTGACGACCCTAAAGGGTCATCACCGGATTTCTCTCTTTTTCCGTGCTTCCAAGGCCTTGAAAACCTCACCTTTAGTTGCGTCGATTTGCGTGCGCAGTCCGGGCGCGTAGCCGGAAATATTATATGTTAAATTCTGTGAAAAATTTTAAAATGTGGCTTTAAAATGATTAAAGTTGACTTCGGTCAATATTTTTGGTAAACGGACCCGGACCCGTGATTTGACGGTCCCGGAGGGTCCGTAGAAAAATATGGGACTCGGGCATGTGCCCGGAGTCGAAATCCGAGGTCTAGAACCCGAGGAAAAGAATTTTTCTGTGAAATTGTTTTTCTGGAATTATTAAGGAAAGTGGAAATGAAAATTTATTAAAAGACTATGGTATCGGGCTCGTATTTTGGTTCCGACGCCCCGAAACAAGTCTTAAATATGTGTTAAGAGCTTTCTGTAAAGTTTGGTCGAAATCGGGCATCATTTGACGTGTTTGAACTAGAAAGTCTAAACTTGATGTTTTATGGAAATTTGGAAGAAAATCATGGGTCTTGAGGCCTAATTTGATGATTTATGATATTGTTTGGGCGATTTGATCGCACGGATGAGTCTGTAGTATGTTTTTGAGTTTATATGTAGGTTCGGTTTGGAGCCCCGAGGGCTCGGGTGGGTTTTGAGTAGGTCCCGGGAGGTCTTAGGCTTAGAAATAGCAGATGGTTGCAGGTTCAGGGGTTGCAGGCCCCAGCGCGCCCGAGGTCGACTCCGCGCGGTCCGCGCTGGAAGCCACGTGGCCGCGGTGCATTTCTGCACGGTCCGCGTGGCTAGGTTCAGAGGGCCAGTAGTCCTAGGTCGCCCAGCGCGGCCGCGTACCATATCAGCGCGGTCCGCGCTCGGAGATTCAGAGGGTGGGAATTTTGGTCCATTCCTCCAGCGCGGCCGCGCATCAAATCAGTGCGGTCCGCGCTGGGTGGGTTCAGAGAGGGTCATTTCCAGTCCCTCAGCGCGGTCGAGGTGCACTTTTGTGCGGTCCGCGCTGAGCCTCCAGTAGGGTATAAAAGGTCGGGATTTTTAGTTATTTTTCACTTTTTCAAAACCCAAAACATAAAAGGCGATTTTCCAAACGATTCTTCTCCTTCAAAACGATTGGTAAGTGATTTCTAACTTATTTTCTTTACTCCCTGACATCTTTAAACATAATTTCAACTTCAAAACAAAGATTTTAATGGAGAAATTTAGACCTCGTTTTGGGGTCGAATTTGAGAATAAATTATATATTCTGGCTCGTGGGTGAATGGGGGATTTGATTTTGGTCCGAACCTCGTGTTTTGACCAAGCGGGCCCGAGGGCGATTTTGGGTTTTTTGGGAAGAAAGCTTGGAAACCTATAATTAGACATTGGGTTTTGATTTGTTTAGCATATATTGATATTATGAAGTCATTATTGTATAGATTTGATTGATTTGGGGCCGAGTTCGAGAGGGAAAGCAGTTGTTGAGGATTGATTTGGCCGTGGAAGTCGAGGTAAGTGTTTGGTCTAACTTTGGCTTGAGGGAATAGGAGTAGAGTCTTATTTGCTACTTGCTAATTGTCGAGTACTATGTATAGGCATGGTGACGAGTATCTATACATTGGTGTCTAGCATGATCGTGGATCCTACATTGTGATTTCCATGAGTTCCTTGTATTATTCATGCCTTGGTGATTATTTCTATTTGTTGTGCAATGATGTGGAAAGAATCGTGACTTATGGATATTGAGGAGCGTTGGCTCCAGTTGTATAGCGAATTGCGAAAGTATAAGTGATAATTGAACCTCTAGAGCATTGGCTCGAGTTGTGAAGTGAATTGTGAAGTAAAAGTGAGGAGAGAAAAGATCATTATGTTGTCCCTTGGTGGGCCATTATCGAATTGTGGTTCCCTTGTACTGTGTTCTTAATTGATATTACGGATGCTTAGGTTAATGCTTCCTTGTGTTGAGTGATGACTATTGTTATAGCTGAGGTAGTTAAGTGTTGTCATAGGTTGGTTATAGCTGAGGTAGTTAAGTGTTGTAATAGGTTGGTTATAGCTGAGGTAGTTAGGTGTAGCAACAAGTTTGATTATAGTTGTGGTAGTTAGATGTTGTAATAGGATTGATCATAGTTGTGGTAGATAGGTGTCGTAACTGGATTGATTATAATTGTGGCAGTTAGATGTTGCAACAGGATCGGTTGTAGCTGCGGTAGTTAGATGTTGGGACCAGTGCGGTTATAGATGTTTCTCCCTTGCCGGGACATTTGATTTGACATTTTGTTCCCTTGCCGGGAAGTTATTATGTTGTTGTTCCCTTGCCGGGAAGTTATACATTGTTGTCCCCTAGCCGGGATTATTTTGTTATATTGTGATTGATGAAATGGGAGCGTGTGGTACACCTACCACGTAGTATTATGAAATGGGATTGGGTTGCAAGCCGCAACAATGATATTTGAGGATCGGGTTGCACGCCGCAACAATGAGGATCGGGTTGCATGCCACAACAGTGATATTTGAGGATCGGGTTGCACGCCGCAACGATGATATTTGAGGATCGGGTTGCATTTCTGGGTCATGTCGTATCAGCAGAGGGTATTCAGGTGGACCCGAAGAAGATCGAGGCAGTCAAGAACTGGCCTCGACCAGCATCCGCTACTGAGATTCGGAGTTTCTTGGGGTTAGCGGGTTAATACTGCCGGTTCGTGGAGGGGTTTTCATCCATAGCAGCCCCGATGACCAGATTGACCCAGAAGGGTGCCCAGTTCAGGTGGTAAGATGAGTGTGAGGCGAGCTTTCAGAAGCTCAAGACAGCTCTGACTACGGCACCGATATTGGTTTTGCCCACAGGCTCAGGGCCTTATACAGTTTATTGTGATACTTCCCGTATCGGGCTTGGTGCGGTATTGATGCAGGATGGCAGAGTCATTGCTTATGCTTCGAGGCAGTTGAAGATCCACGAGAAGAATTATCCGGTTTATGATCTAGAGTTGGCAGCCATTGTTCATGCTTTGAAGATTTGGAGGCATTACCTATATGGTGTGACGTGTGAGGTGTACACTGATCACAAGAGTCTGCAGTACTTGTTCAAGCAGAAGGAGTTGAACTTGAGGCAGAGGAGGTGGTTGGAGCTATTGAAGGATTATGATGTCACTATTTTGTACCACCCGGGAGGAGCCAATGTGGTGGCCGATGCATTGAGTAGAAAGTCCTCCAACATGGGTAGTCTTGCTTATGTTCCGGTCAGCCAGAGACCGCTTGCTTTGGATATTCAGGCCCTGGCCAATCGATTTGTGAGGTTGGACATTTCTGAGCCTAGTAGAGTGTTAGCTTGTACGGTCGCTCGTTCTTCATTATTGGAGCGTATCCGTGATCGGCAGTTTGATGATCCCTATTTGTGTGTCCTGAGAGTCACGGTGCAGCGTGGAGGTGCCACGAAGCTGACCTTAGATGATGATGGTGTTTTGAGGTTGTAGGGGCGAGTGTGTGTGCCCAATGTCGATGGGATTCGAGAGTTGATCTTAGCGGAGGCCCATAGTTCTCGGTATTCTATTCACCCAGGCGCCGCCAAGATGTACCAGGACTTGCGGCAGGATTATTGGTGGCGTAGGATGAAGAAAGATATCGTTGGATATGTGGCTCGGTGTTTGAACTGTCAGCAGGTCAAGTATGAGCATCAGAGGCCTGGTGGTTTGTTTCAGAGGATTGAGCTTCCCGAGTGGAAGTGGGAGAGGATTACCATGGATTTCGTTACTGGACTTCCGATGACTCGGAAGAAGTTTGATGCTATTTGGTTCATTGTTGATAGGCTGACCAAGTCAGTGCATTTTATTCCTGTTGCAGCCACTTATTCATCGGAGAGGTTAGCTGGGATCTACATCCGAGAGATTGTTCGCCTTCATGGGGTGCCGGCATCTATCATTTCGGACCGGGGTACGTAGTTTACCTCGCGTTTCTGGAGAGCAGTTCAGCAGGAGTTGGGCACCCAGGTGCAGTTGAGCACAGCGTTCCACCCTCAGATGGACGGCCAGTCCGAGAGGACTATTCAGATATTGGAGGATAAGCTCCGAGCCTGTGTCATCGATTTTGGAGGCTCGTGGGACCAGTTTTTGCCCTTAGCAGAGTTCGCCTACAACAACAGCTACCAGTCCAGCATTCAGATGGCTCCATATGAGGCGTTGTATGGTAGGCGATGTCGGTCTTCAGTCGGATGGTTTGAGCCGGGAGAGGCTCGGTTATTGGGTACAGATTTAGTTCAGGAGGCCTTGGATAAGGTCAAGATCATTCAGGACAGGCTTCGTTCGGCTCAGTCGCGGCAGAAGAGTTATGCGGATCGTATGGTTCGAGATGTAGCTTTCATGGTTGGTGAGCGGGTCTTGCTCCGAGTGTCGCCCATGAAGGGCGTGATGAGATTTGGGAAGAAGGTCAAGCTTAGCCCTAGATTCATTGGCCCATTTGAGATCCTCGATCGTGTGGGAGAGGTGGCTTACAGACTTGCCTTGCCGCCCAGCTTGTCAGCCGTGCATCCAGTGTTTCATGTGTCCATGCTTCGGAGGTATCACGGCGATCCAGCCCACGTGTTAGATTTCAGCACTGTCCAGTTGGACAAGGATCTGTCTTACGAGGAGGAGTCGATAGCCATTCTAGACCGGCAGGTTCGACAGTTGAGGCCGAAGAGTTTTCCTTCAGTGCGTGTCCAGTGGAGAGGTCAGCCTCCTGAGGCATCGACCTGGGAGTCCGAGTCTGATATGCGAAGCCGCTATCCTCATCTATTTCCCGACTCAGGTACTTCTTTCTTTTGTCTGTTCGAGGATGAACGGTTGTTTTAGAGGTGGAGAATGTGACGACCCTAAAGGGTCATCACCGGATTTCTCTCTTTTTCCGTGTTTTAGAGGCCTTGAAAACCTCACCTTTAGTTGCCTCGATTTGCATGCGCAGTCTGGGCGCGTAGCCGGAAAGATTATATGTTAAATTCTGTGAAAATTTTCAAAATGTGGCTTTAAAATGATTAAAGTTTACTTCGGTCAACATTTTTGGTAAACGGACCCGGACCCGTGATTTGACGGTCCCGGAGGGTCCGTAAAAAAATATGGGACTCGGGCATGTGCCCGGAGTCGAAATCCGAGGTCTAGAACCCGAGGAAAAGAATTTTTCTGTGAAATTGTCTTTCTGGAATTATTAAGGAAAGTGGAAATGAAAATTTATTAAAAGACTATGGTATCGGGCTCGTATTTTGGTTTCGACGCCCCGAAACAAGTCTTAAATATGTGTTAAGCGCTTTCTGTAAAGTTTGGTCGAAATCGGGCATCATTTGACGTGTTTGAACTAGAAACTCTAAACTTGATTTTTTCTGGAAATTTGGAAGAAAATCATGGGTCTTGAGGCCTAATTTGATGATTTATGATGTTGTTTGGGTGATTTGATCGCACGGATGAGTCCGTAGTATGTTTTTGAGTTTATATGTAGGTTCGGTTTGGAGCACCGAGGGCTCGGGTGGGTTTTGAGTAGGTCCCGGGAGGTCTTAGGGTTAGAAATAGCAGATGGTTGCAGGTTCAGGGATTCCAGGCCCCAGCGCGCCCGCGGTCGACTCTGCGCGGTCCGCGCTAGAAGCCACGCAGCCGCGGTGCATTTCTGCGCGGTCCGCGTGGCTAGGTTCAGAGGGCCAGTAGTCCTAGGTCGCCCAGCGCGGCTGCGTGCCATATCAGAGCGATCCGCGCTGGGAGATTCAGAGAGTGGGAATTTCGGTCCATTCCTCCAGCGCGGCCGCGCACCAAATCAGTGCGGTCCGCGCTGGGTGGGTTCAGAGAGGATCATTTCCAGTCCCTCAGCGCGGTCGCGGTGCACTTTTGCGAGGTCCGCACTGAGCCTCCAGTAGGGTATAAAAGGTCGGGATTTTTAGTTATTTTTCACTTTTTCAAAACCCAAAACATAAGAGGCGATTTTCCAAACGATTCTTCTCCTTTAAAACGATTGGTAAGTGATTTCTAACTTATTTTCTTTACTCCTTGACATCTTTAAACTTAATTTCAACTTCAAAACAAAGATTTTAATGGAGAAATTTAGACCTCGTTTTGGGGTCGAATTTGAGAATAAATTATATATTCTGGCTCGTGGGTGAATGGGGGATTTGACTTTGCTCCGAACCTCGTGTTTTGACCAAGCGGGCCCGGGGGCAATTTTGGGATTTTTGGGAAGAAAGCTTGGAAACCTATAAGTTGACATTGGGTTTGATTTGTTTAGCATATATTGATATTATGAAGTCATTATTGTATAGATTTGATTGATTTGGGGCCGAGTTCGAGAGGGAAAGCAGTTGTTGTGGATTGATTTGGCCGTGGAAGTCGAGGTAAGTGTTTGGTCTAACTTTGGCTTGAGGGAATAGGAGTAGAGTCTTATTTGCTACTTGCTAATTGTCGAGTACGATGTATAGGCATGGTGACGAGTATCTATACATTGGTGTCTAGCATGATCGTGGATCCTACATTGTGATTTCCATGAGTTCCTTGTATTATTCATGCCTTGGTGATTATTTCTATTTGTTGTGCAATGATGTGCAAAGAATCGTGACTTATGGATATTGAGGAGCGTTGGCTCCAGTTGTATAGCGAATTGCGAAAGTAGAAGTGATAATTGAACCCCTAGAGCATTGGCTCGAGTTGTGAAGTGAATTGTGAAGTAAAAGTGAGGAGAGAAAAGATCATTATGTTGTCCCTTGGTGGGCCATTGTCGAATTGTGGTTCCCTTGTACTGTGTTCTTAATTGATATTACGGATGCTTAGGTTAATGCTTCCTTGTGTTGAGTGATGACTATTGTTATAGCTGAGGTAGTTAAGTGTTGTCATAGGTTGGTTATAGCTGAGGTAGTTAAGTGTTGTAATAGGTTGGTTATAGCTGAGGTAGTTAGGTGTAGCAACAAGTTTGATTATAGTTGTGGTAGTTAGATGTTGTAATAGGATTGATCATAGTTGTGGTAGATAGGTGTCGTAACTGGATTGATTATAATTGTGGCAGTTAGATGTTGCAACAGGATCGGTTGTAGCTGCGGTAGTTAGATGTTGGGACCAATGCGGTTATAGATGTTTCTCCCTTGCCGGGACATTTGATTTGACATTTTGTTCCCTTGCCGGGAAGTTATTATGTTGTTGTTCCCTTGCCGGGAAGTTATACATTGTTGTCCCCAGCCGGGATTATTTTGTTATATTGTGATTGATGAAATGGGAGCGTGTGGTACGCCTACCACGTAGTATTATGAAATGGGATCGGGTTGCACGCCGCAACAATGATATTTGAGGATCGGGTTGCACGCCGCAACAATGATATTTGAGGATCGGGTTGCACGCCGCAACAATGATATTTGAGGATCGGGTTGCACGCCGCAACGATGATATTTGAGGATCGGGTTGCACGCCGCAACAATGATATCTATGGGTCGGGTTGCACGCTGCAACAATGATATTTGAGGATCGGGTTGCACGCCGCAACAATGATATTTTAGTATCAGGTTGCACGCCGCAACAATGATATTTGAGGATCGGGTTGCACACCGCAACGATTATATTTGAGG